>NW_017213254.1:0-15781 GCF_001704415.2 Capra hircus | reverse complement strand
AGAACCTCCTGAATTTTCTCGAATTGTGGCAGGTGCTCTCGACTTACGATGGGGACCTCAGGGACCCGCTCTGGTGGCCGCAGGAAAGGCCAGTCCCCATGCGAGTTGCTCGGGGGACTCTCGGGATTCCACTCCCGTAGATGCCGGGGCCTAAGTCCTTTGTGGAGTCGGTGCCGGAACCTGAGGATACCTCTCCAGGCCAGACATGGATTCTTGGGGTACTTCTGGAGTCTCCCCAGGGGGGTCAGTGCTCGTCTCGAGTGGAGCATGCACGTGCGCTTTCCTCCCGAGCTGTAGCAGCAGTGTCACGCTTCCCTTCGCGTGGATCAAGGCATCTGTGGCTTTCCCTCGGGGCTTTCCCACGAGGCTTTCCACGAGGCTTTCCCACAGGGCTGTCCAACGTGCCACCTTGGTGAGAGTCGATCCTCGCTTGAAATTCGAGCAGTGCAGGGAAAACAGTTTTTCCTGGAATGGACTGAAATATCTGGGGGAACTCTGGGAATGGTGGCACAACCCTGGAGTTCCTCTCCACCTTTCCTGTGGAGAGCGCCTCCTCTTGAGATGCGACGGGAACGCCGGAAATTCTTTCCCGAACACGAGGGAAATGATACCTCCTCTCGAGCTAGGAGGCGGAAAGGGGCTCCTCTGGATGTGGGCGGGACTCTCGTGCTTCCTCTCGAGTGGAGACGGGTATGTCGGGGAACTTCTTGAGTTGCAGCAAGGGTGTGAAGGACCCTTTGGAAGTTCCAGAGGTCAGCTGTGATAAGGCTCGAGTCGCCTCTGCGGAAATGGGCCTCATCTCGCCTGGAGGGGAGAACCTCCTGGATTTTCTCGAGTTGCGGCAGGTGCTCTCGACTTACGACAGGGACCTCAGGGACCCGCTCTGGTGGCCTCAGGAAAGGCCAGTCCCCATGCGATTTGCTCGGGGGCCGCTCGGATTCCTCTCCCATCGATGCCGGGCCCTAAGACCTTGTGTGGAGTCGGTGTCGGAAACTGAGAATTCTCTGCAGTGCTGACATCGCTCTTGGGGTACTTCTGAAGTCTCCCGCAGGGGAGTGAGTCCTCGTCTCCAGTCGAGGTATGCATGTGCGCTTTCCTCCCGAGCTGTAGCAGCAGTGTCATGCTTCCCTTCCCGTGGATCATAGGATCTGTGGCTTTCCCTCGAGGCTTTCCCATGAGGCTTTCCCACGACGGCTTTCCCACCAGGCTTTCCAACGAGGCTTTCCCCCAGTGATGTCCCACGTGCCACCGGTGTCAGTCGATCCTCGTTTTGAAAGTCGAGGCAGTGCTGGGGAAACAGGCTTCCCTGGAATGGACTGAGACATCTGGGGGACTCTGGAAATGGTGACACGACCCTGGAGTTCCTCTCGCCTTTCCTGTGGAGAGCGCCCTCTCTTGGATATGTGACGGGAAACGCCGGGAATTCTTTTCCGAACACGCAGGGAAAGGATCCCTCCTGTCGAGCTAGGAGGCGGAAACAGGGCTCCTCTGGATGTGGGCGGGACTCTCGTGCTTCCTCTCGAGTGGAGACGGGTATGTCAGGGAACTTCTTGAGTTGCAGCAAGGGTGTGAAGGGCCCTTTTGGAAGGTCCAGAGGTTAGGTGTGATTAGCCTCGAGTCGCCTCTGCGGAAATGGGGCTCATCTCGTCTGGAGGGAAGAACCTCCTGGATTTTCTCGAGTTGTGGCAGGTTCTCTCGACTTATGACGGGGACCTCAGTGACTCGCTCTGGTGGCCTCAGGAAGGCCAGTCCCCATGCGAGTGGCTCGGGGGCCTCTCGGGATTTCACTCCCATCGATGCCGGGGCCTAAGGCCTTGTGTGGAGTCGGTGCAGGAACCTGAGGTTTCCTCTCCTTGCTGACATGGATCTTGGGTACTTCTGGAGTCTCCCCAGGGGAGTCAGTCCTCGTCTCGAGTGGGCGCATGCACATGCGCTTACCTCCCGAGCTGTAGCTGCAGTATCTCGCCTCCCTTCTTGTGGAGTAAGGGATCTGTGGCTTTCCCTCGAGTCTTTCCCACGAGGCTTTCCCACGAGGCTTTCCCAAAGGGCTGTCCCACATGCCACCGTTGTTTGAGTCGATCCTCGGCTTGAGAGCCAAGGCAATGCAGGGAAAACAGGTTTCCGTGAAATGGACTGAGACATGTGGGGACTCTGGGAATGGTGGCACCACCCTGGAGTTCCTATCGCCTTTCCTGTGGAGAGCGACTCCTCTTGATACCCTATGGGAACGCCGGGAATTCTTTCCCGACAACGCAGGGAAAGGATCCCTCCTCTCGAGCTAGGAGACGGAAACGGGGCTCCTCTGGATGTGGGCAGGCCTCTCGTGCTTTCCTCTCGAGTGGAGACAGGTATGTCAGGGAACTTCTTCAGTTGCAGCAAGGACGTGAAGGACCCTTTGGAAGTTTCAGAGCTTAGGTGTGATTAGCCTCGAGACGCCTCAGCGGTAATGGGCCTCATCTCGCCTGGAAGGTAGAACCTCCTGGATTTTCTCGAGTTGCGGCAGGTGACCTCGACTTACGACGGGAACCTCAGGGACCCGCTCTGGTGCCCTCAGGAAAGGCCAGGCCCCATGCGAGTTGCTCGGGGGCCTCTCGGGATTCCTCTCCGTCGATGCCAGGGCCTACGACCTTGAGTGAATTCGGGGCCGGAACTTGAGGATTCCTCTCCAGTGCTGACATGGATCTTGGGGTACTTCTGGAGTCTCCCCAGGGGAGTCAGTCGTAGTCTCGAGTGGGGGCATGCACGTGCGATTTCCTCCAGAGCTGTAGCAGCAGTGTCACGCTTCCCTTCGCGTGGATCAAGGGATCTGTGGCTTTCCCTAGAGACTTTCCCACGAGGCTTTCTCACGGGTCTTTCCCACGAGGCTTTCCCACAGGGCTGTCCCACGTGCCACCGTGGTGTGAGTCGATCCTCGGCTAGAAAGTCAAGGCAGTGCAGGGAAAACAGGTTTTCCTGGAATGGACTGAGACATCTGGGGGACTCTGCGAATGGTGGCACGACCCTTGAGTTCCTCTCGCCTTTCCTGTGGAGAGCGACTCCTCTTGAGACCCTATGGGAACGCCGGGAATTCTTTCCCGACAACGCAGGGAAAGGATCCCTCCTCTCGAGCTACGAGGCGGACACGGGGCTCCTCTGGATGTGAGCGGAGCTCTTGTGCTTCCTCTCTAGTGGAGACAGGTATGTCAGGGAACTTCTTCAGTTGCAGCAAGGACGTGAAGGACCCTTTGGAAGTTTCAGAGGTTAGGTGTGATTAGCCTCGAGACGTCTCAGCGGAAATGGGCCTCATCTCGCCTGGAGGGGAGAACCTCCTGGATTTTCTCGAGTTGCGGCAGGTGCTCTCGACTTACGACAGGGACCTCAGAGACCCGCTCTGGTGGCCTCAGGAAAGACCAGTCCCCATGCGAGTTACTCAGGGCCCTCTCGGGGTTCCTCTCCCGTCGATGCCAGGGCCTAAGACCTTGTGTGGTGTCGGTGCCGGAACCTGAGGATTCCTTTGCAGTGCTGACAAGGATCTTGGGGTACTTCTCCAGTCTCCCCACGGGAGTCAGTCCTCATCTCGAGTGGGGGCATGCACGTGCGCTTTCCTCCCGAGCTGTAGCAGCAGTGTCACGCTTCCCTTCGCGTGGATCAAGGTATCTGCGGCTTTCCCTCGAGGCTTTCCCACGAGTCTTTTCCACGAGGCTTTCCCACGAGACTTTCCGAAAGGGCTGTCCCACGTGCCACCGTGTTGTGTGTCGATCCTAGGCTAGAAAGTTGAGGCATTGCAGGAGAAACAGGTTTCCATGGAATGGACTGAGACATCTTGGGGCCTCTGGGAATGGGTGCACGAACCTGGAGTTCCTCTCGCCTTTCCTGTGGAGAGCGCCTCCTCTTGAGATGAGACGGGAACACCGGGAATACTTGACCGACCACTCAGTGAAAGGATCCCTCCTCTCGAGTTAGGAGGCAGTAACGGGGCTCCTCTGGATGTGGGCGGGACTCTCGGGCTTCCTCTCGAGTGGAGACGGGTATGTGGGGAGCTTCTTGAGTTGCAGCAAGGGCGTGAAGGACCCTTTGTAAGTTCCATAGGTTAGGTGTGATTAGCCTCGAGACGCCTCAGCGGTAATGGGCCTCATCTCGCCTGGAGGGGTAGAACCTCCTGGATTTTCTCGAGTTGCGGCAGGTGACCTGGACTTACGACGGGGACCTCAGGGACCCGCTCTGGTGCCCTCAGAAAGGCCAGGCCCCATGCGAGTTGCTCGGGGGCCTCTCGGGATTCCTCTCCCGTCTATGCCGGGGCCTAAGACCTTGTGTGGAGTCAGTGCCGGAACCTGAGGATTCCTCTCCAGTGCTGACATGGATCTTGGGGTACTTCTGGTGTCTCCCCAGGAGAGTCAGTCCTCGTCTCCGGTAGGGGCATGCACGTGCGCTTTCCTCCCGAGCTGAAGCAGGAGTGTCACGCTTCCCTTCGCGTGGAACAAGGGATCTGTGGCATACCCTCGAGGCTTTCCCACGAGGTTTCTCCACGAGGCTTTCCCACAGGGCTGTCGCACGTGCCACCATGGTTTGAGTCGATCCTCGGCTTGAAAGTCGAGGCAGTGCAGGGAAAACAGGTTTCCCTGGAATGGACTGACGACATCTGGGGGACTCTGGGAATGGTGGCATGACCCTGGAGTTCCTCTCGCCATTTCCTGTGGAGAGCGCCTCCTCTTGAGATACGACGGGAACGCCGGGAGATCTTTCCCGAGCACGCAGGGAAAGGATCCCTCCTCTCGAGCTAGGAGGTGGAAACGGGGCTCCTCTGGATGTGGTCGGGACTCTCGTGCTTCCTCTCGAGTGGAGACGGGTATGTCGGGGAACTTCTTGAGTTGCAGCAAGGGTGTGAAGGACCCTTTGGAGGTTCCAGAGGTTAGGTGTGATTAGCTTCGAGACGCCTCAGCGGAAATGGGCCTCATCTCGGCTGGAGGGGAGAACCTCCTGGATTTTCTCGAGTTGTGGCAGGTGCTCTCGACATACGACGGGGACCTCAGGGACCCGCACTGGGGGCCTCAGGGAAGGCCAGTCCCCATGCGAGTTGCTCGGGGCCCTCTCGGGATACGTGTCCCATCGATGCCGGGGTCTAAGACCTTTGTGTGGAGTCGGTGCCGGAACCTGAGGATTCCTCTCCAGTGTGACATGGGTCTTGGGGTACTTCTGGAGTCTCCCCAGGGGAGTCAGACATCGACTCGAGTGAGGGCAGGCACGTGCGCTTTCCTCCCGAGCTCTAGCAGCAGTGATACGCTTCCCTTCTCATGGTTCAAGGGATCAGTGGCTTTCCCCTCGAGGCTTTCCCACGAGCCTTTCCCACAGGGCTGTCCCACGTGCCACCGTGGTGTGAGTCGATCCTCGGCTTGAAAGTCGAGGCAGTGCAGGGAAAACAGGTTTCCCTGGAATGGACTGAGATATCTGGGGGACTCTGGGAATGGTGGCATGACCCTGGAGTTCCTCTCGCCTTTACTGTGGAGAGCGCCTCCTCTGGAGATGCGACGGGAACCCCAGGAATTCTTTCCCGACACACAGTGAAAGGATACCCTCGTCTCGAGCTATGAGGGAGAAAAGGGGCTCCTCTGGATGTGGGCGGGACTCTCGTGCTTCCTCTCGAGTGGAGACGGGTATGTCGGGGAACTTCTTGAGTTGCAGCAAGGGTGTGAAGGACCCTTTGGAAGTTCCAGAGGTTAGGTGTGATTAGCTTCGAGATGCCTCAGCGGAAATGGGCCTCATCTCACCTGGAGGGCAGAATATCCTGGATTTTAGCGAGTTTCGGCAGGTGCTCTCGACTTACGGCGGGGACCTCAGTGATCCGCTCTGGTGGCCTCAGGAAAGGCCCGTCCCCATGCAAGTTGCTCGGGGGCCTCTCGGGATTCCTCTCCCGTCGAAACCGGGGCCTAAGTCGTTGTGTGGAGTCGGTGCCGGAACCTGAGGATTCCTGTCCAGTGCTGACAGGGATCTTGGGGTACTTCTGGAGTCTCCCCAGGGGAGTCAGTACTCGTCTCGAGTGGGGGCATGCACGTGCGCTTTCCTCCCGAGCTCTAGCAGCAGTGATACGCTTCCCTTCGCGTGGATCAAGGGATCAGTGCCTTTCCCTAGAGGCTTTCCCACGAGCCTTTCCCACGAGGCTTTCCCACGGGCCTTTCCCACAGTGCTGTCCCACGTGCCACCGTGGTGAGAGTCGGTCCTCGGCTTGAAAGTCGAGGCATTGCAGGGAAAACAGGTTTCCCTGGAATGGACAGAGACATCTGGCTGACTCTGGGAATGGTGGCATGAACCTGGATTTCCTCTCGCCTTTCCTGTTGAGAGCGCCTCCTCTTGAGATGCGACGGAACGCCGGGAATTCTTTCCCGACCACGCAGGAAAGGATCCCTCCTCTCGATCTAGGAGGCGGAAACGGGGCTCCTCTAGATGTGAGTGGGACTCTCGTGCTTCCTCTCCACTGGAGACGGGTATGTCGGGGAGCTTCTTGAGTTGCAGCAAGGATGTGAAGGACCCTTTGGAAGTTCCACATGTTAGGTGTGATTAGCCTGGATATGGCTCAGCAGAAATGGGCCTCATCTCACCTGGAGGGAAGAACCACCTGGATTTTCTCCAGTTGAGGCAGGTGCTCACAACTTACGACCGGGACATCAGGGGCCTGCTCTGGTGGCCTCAGGAAAGACCAGTCCCCATGCGAATTGCTCGGGGGCCTCTCCGGGATTCCTCTCCCGTCGATGCCGGGGCCTAAGACCTTGTGTGGAGATGGTGCCAGAACCTGAGGATTCCTCTCCAGTGCTGACATGGATCTTGGGATACTTCTGGAGTCTCCCCCAGGGGAGTTTGTCTCGAGTGGGGCATGCACGTGCGCTTTCCTCCCGAGATGTAGCAGCAGTGTCATGCTTCCCTTCGGGTGGATAAATGGATCTGTGGCTTTCCCTCGAGCTTTCCCAAGAGGATTTCCCACGAGGCTTTCCCACAGGGCTATCCCACGTGCCACCGTGGTTTGAGTCGATCCTCGCCGTGAAATTCGAGGCAGTGCAGGGAAAACAGTTTCCTCTGGAATGGACTGAGACATCTGGGTGACTCTGTGAATGGTGGCTCGACCCTGGAGTTCCTCTCGCCTTTCCTGTGGAGAGCGCTTCCCCTTGAAATGCGAGCGGAATGGCGTGTATTATTTCCTGACCAAGCAGGGAAGGGATCCCTCATCTCGAGCTTCGATACCAAAACGGCGTCTCCTCTGGATGTGGGCGGGACCCTCGTGCTTCCTCTCGAGTGGAGACGGGTATGTCGGGGAACTTCCTTGAGTTGCAGCAAGGACCCTTTTGAATTTCCAGAATTTAGGTGTGATGAGGCCTCCTGAACGCCTCAGAGGAAATGGGCCTTATCTCGCCTGGAGTGGAGAACCTCCTGGATTTTCTAGAGTTGGGCAGGGTCTCTCGAGTTACGACAGGGACCTCAGGGACCCGCTCTGGTGGCCTCAGGAAAGGCCAGTGCCCATGGGAGTTGCAAGGGCGCCTTTTGGGATTCCTCTCCGGTCGATGTCGGGGCCTAAGACCTTTTGTGGAGTCGAGGCTGGAACCTGAGGATTCCTCTTCAGTGCTGACAATGGATCTTGGCTTACTTCTGGAGTTTCCCCTGGGGAGTCTGTGCTCATCTCATGTGGGGGCATGCACGTGAGCTCTCCTCAGGAACTGTAGCAGCAGTGTCACACTTCCCGTCGCGTGGATCAAGGGATCTGTGGCTTTCCCTCGAGGGCTTTCCGACGAGGCTTTCCCACAGGGCTGACCCACGTTCCATGGTGTAGTGAGTGGATCCTCGGCGTGAAAGTAGAGTCAGTGGAGGGAAAGCAAGTTCCTCTGGAATGGACTGACATCTCGGGTCCCTTGGAATTGTGGCACGACACTGGGGTTTCCTCTCGCTTTTCTGTGAGAGCGCCTCCTCTTGAGTTGCGACGGGAAAGCCGGGAATTCTTTCCAGACGAAGCTGGAAAAGAATCCGTCATCTAGAAGCTACGAGGTGGAAGCCAGGGCTCCTCTGGATGTGGGCGGGGACTCTCGTGCTTCCTCTCGAGTGGAGACGGGTATGTCGGGGAACTTCTTGAGTTGCAGCAAGTGTGGGAAGGACCCTTTGGAAGTTCCAGAGGTTAGGTGTGTTTAGCCTCAAGACGCCTCAGCGGAAATGGGCCTCATCTCGCCTGAATGGGAGAACCTCCTGGATTTTCTCGAGTTGTGGCAGGTGCTATTGAGTTACGACAGGGACCTCAGGGACCCGCTCTGGTTGCCTCAGAAAGGCCAGTCGCCATGCGAGTTGCTAGGGGTCCTCTCAGGATTCCTCTCCCGTCGATGCCAGGGCCTAAGACTTTTGTTGGAGTTGTGTTCAGAACCTGAGGATTCCTCTCCAGGCTGACTTGCATCTAGGGGTACTTCTGGAGTCTGCCCTGGGGAGTCAGTCGTCGGCTCGAGTGGGGTCATGCACGTGCGCTTTTCCTTCCGAGAGGTAGCAGCAGTGTAACGCTTCCATTCGCATGGATCAAGGATCTGTGGCTTTCCCTCGAGGCTTTCCCACGAGGCTTTCCAACAGGGGTGTCCCATGCCACCGTAGTGTGAGTCAATCCTCGCGTGAATGTCGAGGCAGTGCAGGGAAAACAGGTTTCCCTGTAATGGACTGAGACATCTGGGGGACTCTTGGAATGGTGGCACGACCCTGGAGTTCCTCTCGCCTTTCCTGTTGAGAGCGCCTCCTCTTGAGATGCGGCGGGAACGGCGGGAATCCTTTCCGATGAAGTAGGAAAGATCCCTCATTTTGACCTACGAGGCGGAAATGGGGCTCCTCTGGATGTGGGCGGGGACCCCCGTGCTTCCTCTCGAGTGAAGACGGGTTTGTCGGGGAACTTCTTGAGTTGCAGCAAGGGTGTGAAGGACCCTTTGGAAGTTCCACAGGTTAGGTGTGATTAGCCTCGAGACACCTCAGCGGAAATGGGCCTCATCTCGCCTGGAGGGGAGAACCTCCTGGATTTTACCCGAGTTGTGGTAGGTGCTCTTGAGTTACGACGGGACCTCAGGGACTCGCTCTGGTGGCCTCAGGAAAGGCCAGTCCCCATGCGAGTTACCATGGGGCCTATAGGGATTCCTCTCCCATCGATGCCGGTGCCTAAGACCTTGTGTGGAGTCGGGGCCAGACCCTGAGGATGCCTCTCCAGTGCTGACATGAATCTTTCCATACTTCTGGAGTCTCACCTGGGGAGTCAGTCCTCATCTCGTGTGGGGGCATGCACCTGCGATTTCCTCACAAGCTGTAGCAGCAGTGTCACGCTTGCCGCCATGTGGTTCAAGGGATCAGTCGCTTTGCATCGAGGCTTTCCCACGAGCCTTTCGAACAGGGCTGTCCCACATGTCACGGTGGTGTGAGTCTATCCTCGGCATGAACGTCGAGGCAGTGAAGGGAAAGCAGGTTCTTCTGGAATGGACGGAGACATCTGGGGGACTCTTGGAATGCTGGCAAGTCCCTGGAGTTCCTCTCGCCTTTCCTGTGGAGAGTGCCTCCTCTTGAGATGCGACGGGAAGCCCGGGAATTCTTTCCCGACGATGAAGGGAAAGGATCCCTCTTCTCGAGCTACGAGGCGGAAACGGGGCTCCACTGGATGTGGGTGGGACCCTCGTCCTTCCTCTCGAGTGGAGATGGGTATGTCGGAGAACTTCTTGACTTGCAGCAAGGGTGTGAAGGACCCTTTCGAAGTTCCAGAGGTTAGTTGTGATTAGCCTCGAGACGCCTCAGCGGAAATGGGCCTCATCTCGCCTGGAGGGGAGAACCTCCTGGATTTTCTCGAGTTGCAGCTTCCTCTCGAAGTAGGCCCCATGTCCCCTTGGGGAGGGTGTCATGCCTCTTTTCTCCTCACTGCCAAAGGGTGGAGCCAAGCTCGCTCTGTCAGAGGTACAAAAACAGCAATTGAATGGATTTTCAAGCTCTTCCTAGGCTGCACCCTTTCAGGGCCCACTTTACTGAAACAGGTGCTCTGTGGCCCCTGGTTGGGTATGCAGGTTCACAAACAGGGTGAGATCCTGTCCAAGCCAAGAATTTTCCTGAAAGACCTAGGCTCACTAGAGCTCTCCTCCGGAGCAGAGGGGATAGAGGAGATGTATGGAGGAGTCTTTGCCTTTCCCTGTGAGTGTGGGGCTACTCCCTACGGCCCCAGGCTCAGAGATAACTGCCTCTAAGAAAGGAATGGCAAGAAGCGCTATTCTTGGAGGTTGGGACAGGGAGTTCGCAGCATGTGGGGAAAGAAAGACTTCTTCGGGGAAGAAGAGGCAACCACCGGGGGTGTGTTTGCAAGCCTCTATTTGGAAGGAACAGGTTTGCTTATACAACTCAAGACCTCCAGATCTGCTCAGAGGACTGAAGTTCCAGAGACAGGGCCATGTATCTCCCTTCCCTTTGAGATCCTTGCAAAGACATTCCTAGCAGATCGTGGAGTGCCCATGAAGAAGCAAGCAGCGGGAGTGTGCTTGACATCACTGGCTGCCTACCTGGGCTCAGCTCCTCAAGGGGCCTTTCTCTCCTGGTAGGCCCTATGTCCCCTTTGGGAGAGGGTGGTGCCCTCTTCCCTCCACACTGCCAAAGGGTGGAGGTGGAGCAAACTCGTTCTCTCTGAGGTTAAAAAAAAAAGACAAATTGGATGGATTTTTAAGCTCTTGCTATGCTGCACCCCTCCAGGACCCACTCGAGCAAAAACAGGTGCCCTGTGGCCCCTAGGTCGGGTATGGCAGGTTCACACACCGGGCTGGGATCCCGTCAAAGCCAAGAATTTTCCTGACAGACCTAGGCTCACTAGAGCTCTCCTCCAGAGGAAAGGGGACAAAAAAGACGTGTGTGTGGAGGTGGCTCTGCCTTTCCAGGTCCCAATCTCAGGGATAACTGCCCCTAAGAAAGGACTGCTGCTGCTGCTGCTGTTAAGTTGCTTCAGTCGTGTTCGACTCTGTGCGACGCCATAGATGGTAGCCCACTAGGCTCCCCCGTCCCTGGGATTCTCCAGGCAAGAACAGTAAGTGGGTTGCCATTGCCTTCCTCCAATGCATGAAAAGTGAAAATGAAAGTGCAGTCGCTCAGTCGTGTCCGGACCCTCAGCGACCCCACGGACTGCAGCCTACCAGGCTTCTCCGTCCATAGGATTTTCTGAAAGGAACTGCAAGAAGCGCTTTTCCAGGAGGCTGGGAAAGGGAGTTCGCAGGATGTGGGGAAAGAGAGCCTCCTTCGGGGAAGAATAGGCGGCCACTTGTTTTGTGTTGCAAACCTCTATTTGGAAGGAACAGGTTAGCTTATACAAAGGGAGACCTCCAGATCTGCTCAGAGGACCAGAAGTTGCAGAGGCAGGTCGGTGTATTTTCCCTTCACTTTGCGATCCTTGCAAAGACATTCCTTGCTGATAGATGATTCAGCAAGGGCCTTTGAGACTGTTGTTTTCTTTCCTAGGTTCAAAGATTCCTTCAGTTCCTAATATAGATATCCTAGAAATTATGTGACATCCGTGAAAATCTGATATGTCCTGGTCAAATGCTGTCAGTTATAATTCCAGTTATCATATTAAAGCATTTCAAGTCGCAGCAGTGACCAGATTACATTGTCAATTTCTATTTAATCAGGTTTTAACCATGTCCTCTATGGTTTCACACTGATGCCTTTGCAGAAATACTGCTACTTCAAGATATATGGAATATACTTTTTTAAGCTTACTGATAATTTGTTTGTTGTTTGTTTGTTTGTCTTCTGGTAAGCTGGTACCAGATGGAATTTAGTCTCCTCTCTAGGTTAAGAGCACAAAGTTTTCTTAGAATGCAATTTTTGATAACAGACTATGAGTTTCTTTACCTTTCATTGATTTATAATTGTTTTCATCATCTGTTTTTTTACTTTCGGTAAAGTAAATAAGCCTTATTTAAGATTTTGGTACATGTAGGATGGACTAAGCTTTCCCCACTCTTGCAAGTTCCCTTAACCCTTCAGATTCTTCTTGTGGACCAAGATCTCACTTTCCTCCAGAGGGACAATCCAAGCTTTTTATTAGTTGATCTGCCCCTGACATCAGAGTCAATTTGAGCATGAGTTGGCCTATAATTTAGGCATGAAACTATGACTACATAAAGAAAAGGTGACTTTATGATTCAGGGATGGCCATGATATGCCTTGCACTTCAGAGAAAATGGGTTAAAATGATTTTTTTTTCTTCAAACTGCACAGCCAGTTCTTTCAGCATATGCAATTGAAAACACCTAGTCATTAGGTCAGTTTTCATTCCAATCCCAAAGAAAGGCAATGACAAAGAATATTCAAGCTGCTGCACAATTGCACTCATCTCACACACTAGTAAAGTAATGCTCAAAATTCTCCAAGTTCACATGAACTGTGGAACTTCCAAATGTTCAAGAGGGATTTAAAAAATGCAGAGAAACCAGAGATCAAACTGCCAACATCCACTGGATCATTGAAAAAGCAAGAGAGTTCCAGAAAAAAAGACATCTATTTCTGCTTTATTGACTATGCCAAAGCCTTTGACTGTGTGGATCACAATAAACTGGGAAAAATTCTGAAAGAGATGGGAATACCAGACCACCTGACCTGTCTCTTGAGAAACCTGTATGCAGGTCAGGAAGAAACAGTTCGAACTGGACATGGAACAACAGACTGGTTCTAAATAGGAAAAGGAATATGTCAAGGCTGTATATTGTCACCCTGCTTATTTAACTTATACGCAGAGTACATCATGAGAAACACTGGGCTGGAGGAAGCACACGCTGGAATCCAGATTGCTGGGAGAAATATCAAGAATCTCAGATATGCAGACGACACCACCCTTATGGCAGAAAGTGTATAAGAACTAAAGAGTCTCCTGATGAAAGTGAAAGAGGAGAGTGAAAAAGTTAGCTTAAAGCTCAGCATTCAGAAAACTAAAATCATTGCATCCAGTCTCATCACTTCATGGCAAATAGATGGGAAAACATTGGAAACAGCAGCAGACTATTTTGGGGGGCTTGGAAATCACTGCAGGTGATGGCTGCCTCCATGAACTTAAAACATATTTATGACTTGGAAGAAAAGTGATGACGCAAACTAGACAGCATATTAAAAAGCCGAGACGTTGCTTTGCCAACAAAGATCCATCCAGTCAAGGCTATGGTTTTTCCATATGTCATGGATGGATATGAAAGATGTACTATAAAGAAAGTGACAGCTGAAAATTGGATGCTTTTGAACTGTGGTGTTGGAGAAGATGCTTGTAGGTCGCTTAGACTACAAGGAGACGCAACCCACTCCATCCTAAAGGAAATCAGGTCTGAATATACATTGGAAGGACTAATACTGAACCTGAAACTCCAATACTGTGGCCATTTGATGTGAAGAGCTGACTCACTTGGAAGTTGCTTTGATTTGCCTGTGAGTGTGGGAGCCCTCCCTGGGCAAAGGGCCTCAGGGGTCATTGCCACTGAATCACGACCTCCAAGCAAGCGCATTCCAGCTGTGTGACATTCAGGAAGCAGGAGACTGGGAAAACTATCTTCCTTAGAGGAAGGAAAGTCATCCACAGAGAGTGTGTTTTCAGGCCTCTCTTTGCAGCAAGTGTTTTGCTTCTCAGACATCAGAGCTGCAGGCTTGCTCTGAGGGCCTCAATTGCAGAGTCAGGGCTGTGTGTCTCACTGCACTTTCCAAGCATTGCAGACACATTCCTAGGTTGGAGCAGTGCTTCCCATGAGAAAGAAGCCTCGGGAGTGTGTCTGAGCGGGCTGAGTGCCATGCTAGGGTCACCTAGTCGAGGGCACCTTGCACATCCAATGGGCCCCAGGCGAGTAGCTATGGACCTGGCCCTTCGGTTGAGATATCCCAAAGCAGGGAACAAAGCTAGCTCTGTCAGAAGGAGGAAAACAGCAATGGGATGGATTTTCAAGCAGTTGCTAAGTCACACCACGTTAGGGCTCCCCGGGAAAGAAATGCAATTTTGGCCTCTAGGCCCAGTATCCCAGATGTGTGCACAGGATATTTTCCCCACAGGATCCAAGAATGTTCCAGACAGACCTAAGCTCACTAGCTCTCTCCTGCAGAGGAAATGAAATATTGTTGCTGAACCACGAAAAGATGCTGGGATTCTTGGCTTATGGAGGAGAAGAATTCAATCCAGGGCCCAAGACGAGGCTTGATTGCTCAGAGCTTTTGTGCAATAGAGTTTTATTAAAGGATAAAGGAGATAGAGAAAGCTTCTGACAGAGACATCACAAGGGGCAGAAAGCGTACCCCCTTGCTAGTGTTGGTAATGGAGTTATATACTCTCCAATAAGTTATGACAACGAAACAAAAGAATGTCTGGAGGTTGTAAAGACTCACTAGACCTACTCCCATAATTGCATTTTAAGATAACAGGATTAGCCAGAAGGTTTTTTCCAGAGACCGTCCCTCAAGAAGGATGCATGATTGTTATATAATCCTAAGGAATGTAGAGGGGAAAACAGTTTGTCCTTTCTTCCTCCTTGAGAATTCTAGACCCCTCTCTCCTTGGGGACCCTTGAACTTCTTAGAAACCTGCCTTGGCAATGACTCTCTCAGAAACATGATTGAACAGCCGTTTGGAGCTTCCTTTGACTTTCCCTGGGAGGGAGGGAGCCCTCCCTGAGCACAGGGCCTCAGGGGCCATGGCCAATGAAAAAGAATCTCCCAGCAAGTGCTTTTCAGCCCTGTGTGGCTCTCAGCCCACAGGAGTCTGAGAAAACTCTCTTCCTTGAGGAAGGAAAGGCAGCCCAAGAGTGTGTTTTCAGGCCTGTATCTTGCAGCAAGTGTTTGGCTTGTTAGACAGAAGACCTGCAGGCCTGTTCCAACAGACTCAATGCCAGAATCAGGGTCTTGTGTCTCCCTGCAGTTTCCTGGCCTTGCAAAACACATTCCTAGGTGAGAGCAGTCCTGCCCATGGGGAAGCAGGCTGCGGGAGTGTGTCTGAGGGGGCCAGGTGTCATGCTGGGGTCACCTGGTCGAGGGCACCTTGCACCTCCAATGGACCCCAGGCAAGGAGTTGCAGGCCACCACCTTGCTTCTGAAATCCCAAAATGGGGAGCAAAGCTCGCTCTGTCAGAGGGAAGAAAACAGCAACAGGATGGATTTTCAAGCAGTTGCTAGGCTGTACTGCGTTAGGGCTCCAAGGAAGGAAAATGCGAATTTTAGCCCCTACGACTGGTATCCAGGTGGGCTCCCAGGATGATTTCCCCGCAGGATCCAAGAACGTTCCAGACAGACCTGGGCTCACTAGCTCCCTCCTGCAGAGGAAACATGATAGAACAGCTGTTTGGAGGTTGCTTTGACTTCCCCGGGAGGGTAGGATCCCTCCCTGGGTGCAGGGCCTCAGGGGCCATTGCCGCTGAGAAATGCCCTCTAAGCCAGACCTTTCCAGCCTTGTATGACTCAGCACGGAGGAGACTGGAAAAGCTCTCTTCCTTGGAGGAAGGAAAGGCAGCCCCAGAGAGTGTGTTTTCACACCTGTATCTTGCAGCAAGTGTTTTGGCGTCTCAGACGTCAGACCTCCAGGCCTGCTCCAATGGCCTCAGTTCCAGAGTCAGGGCCGTGTGTCTCCCTGCATTTTCTGAGCCTTGGGACACATTCCTAGGTCAGAACAGTCCTGCCCATGGGGAAGGAGGCTGCGGGAGTGTGTCTGAGGGGGTCGGGTGCCATGCTGGGGTCCAATAGACCCGGTACCTCCAATAGACCGCCAGGACAACAGCGGTGGGGCTCCCCCTGGCTTCCGAAATGCCAAAGCGAGAAGCAA
>NW_017213253.1:0-15781 GCF_001704415.2 Capra hircus | reverse complement strand
ATAGAATGGTAGAAATAAATGAATCAGAGAGGAAAAACAAGATTAAAAGAAATGAGGACAATCTCAGAGACCTCAGGACAATATGAAACGCTCCAACATTCGAATTATAGGAGTCCCAGAAGAAGAAGACAGAAAGAAAGATCATGAGAAAATCCTTGAGGAGATAATAGTTGAAAACTTCCCTAAAATGGGGAAGGAAATAATCACCCAAGTCCAAGAAACACAGAGAGTTCCAAATAGGATAAACCCAAGGCGAAACACCCAAGACACATATTAATCAAATTAACAAAGATCAAACACAAAGAACAAATATTAAAAGCAGCAAGGGAAAAACAACAAATAACACACAAGGGGATTCCTATTAGGATAACAGCTGATCTTTCAATAGAAACTCTTCAGGCCAGGAGGGAATGGCAAGACATACTTAAAGTGATGAAAGACAATAACCTACAGCCCAGAATACTGTACCCAGCAAGGATCTCATTCAAATACGAAGGAGAAATCAAAAGCTTTACAGACAAGCAAAAGCTGAGAGAATTCAGCACCACCAAACCAGCTCTCCAACAAATTCTAAAGGATATTCTCTAGACAGGAAACACGAAAAGGGTGTATAAACTCGAACCCAAAACAATAAAGTAAATGGTAACGGGATCACACTTATCAATAATTACCTTAAACGTAAATGGGTTGAACGCCCCAACCAAAAGACAGAGACTGGCCGAATGGATACAAAAACAAGACCCCTCTATATGCTGCTTACAAGAGACCCACCTCAAAACAAGGGACACATACAGACTGAAAGTGAAGGGCTGGAAAAAGATATACCACGCAAATAGAGACCAAAAGAAAGCAGGAGTGGCAATACTCATATCCGATAAAATAGACTTTAAAACAAAGGCTGTGAAAAGAGACAAAGAAGGCCACTACATAATGATCAAAGGAACAATCCAAGAAGAAGATATAACAATTATAAATATATATGCCCCCAATATAGGAGCCGCAATATGTAAGACAAATGCTAACAAGTATGAAAGGGGAAATCAACAATAACACAATAATAGTGGGAGACTTTAATACCCCTCACACCTATGGACAGATCAACTAAACAGAAAATTAACAAAGAAACGCAAACTTTAAATGATACATTAGATCAGTTAGACCTAATTGATATCTATAGGACATTTCACCCCAAAACAATGAATTTCACTTTTTTTCAAGTGCTCATGGAACCTTCTCCAGGATAGATCACATCCTGGGCCATAAATCTAAACTTGATAAATTCAAAAAAAATCGAAATCATTCCAAGCATCTTTTCTGACCATAATGCATTAAGATTAGATCTCAATTACAGGAGAAAAACTATTAAAAATTCCAACATATGGAGGTTGAACAACACACTTCTGAATAACCAACAAATCACAGAAGAAATCAAAAAAGAAATCAAAATATGCATAGAAACTAATGAAAATGAAAACACAACAACCCAAAACCTGTGGGACACTATAAAAGCAGTGCTAAGAGGAAAGTTCATAGCAATACAGGCATACCTCAAGAAACAAGAAAAAAGTCAAATAAATAACCTAACTCTGCAACTAAAGCAACTAGAAAAGGAAGAGTTGGAGAACCCCAGAGTTAGTAGAAGGAAAGAAATCTTAAAAATTAGGGCAGAAATAAATGCAAAAGAAACAAAAAGACCATAGCAAAAATCAACAAAGCCAAAAGCTGGTTCTTTGAAAGGATAAATAAAATTGACAAACCATTAGCCAGACTCATCAAGAAGCAAAGAGAGAAAAATCAAATCAATAAAATTAGAAATGAAAATGGAGAGATCACAACAGACAACACAGAAATACAAAGGATCATAAGAGACTACTATCAGCAGTTGTATGCCAATAAAATGGACAACGTGGAAGAAATGGACAAATTCTTAGAAAAGTACAATTTTCCCAAAACTGAACCAGGAAGAAATAGAAAATCTTAACAGACCCATCACAAGCACAGGAAATTGAAACGGTAATCAGAAATCTTCCAGCAAACAAAAGCCCAGGTCCAGACGGCTTCACAGCTGAATTCTACCAAAAATTTCGAGAAGAGCTAACACCTATCCTCCTCAAACTGCTTCCAGAAAATTGCAGAGGAAGGTAAACTTCCAAACTCATTCTATGAGGCCACCATCACCCTAATACCAAAACCTGACAAAGATGTCACAAAAAAGGAAAACTACAGGCCAATATCACTGATGAACATAGATGCAAAAAATCCTTCAACAAAATTCTAGCAATCAGAATCCAACAACTACATTAAAAAGATCATACACCATGACCAAGTGGGCTTTATCCCAGGGATGCAAGGATTCTTCAATATCGCGCAAAATCAATCAATGTAATTCACCACATTAAACAAATTGAAAAATAAAAACCATATGATTATCTCAATAGATGCAGAGAAGGCCTTTGACAAAATTCAACATCCATTTATGATAAAAACTCTCCAGAAAGCAGGAATAGAAGGAACATACCTCAACATAATAAAAGCTATATATGACAAACCCACAGCAAACATTATCCTCAATGGTGAAAAATTGAAAAGCCATTTCCCCTAAAGTCAGGAACAAGACAAGGGTGTCCTCTTTCACCGCTACTATTCACATAGTTCTGGAAGTTTTGGCCACAGCAATCAGAGCAGAAAAAGAAATAAAAGGAATCCAAATTGGAAAGAAGAAGTAAAACTCTCACTGTTTGCAGATGACATGATCCTCTACATGGAAAACCCTAAAGACTCCACCAGAAAATTACTAGAGCTCAATCAATGAATATAGTAAAAGTTGCAGGATATAAAAATCAACACACAGAAATCCCTTGCATTCCTATACACGAATAATGAGAAAGTAGAAAAAGAAATTAAGGAAACAATTCCATTCACCATTGCAACGAAAAGAATAAAATACTTAGGAATATATCTACCTAAAGAAACTAAAGACCTATATATAGAAAACTATAAAACACTGATGAAAGAAATCAAAGAGGACACTAATAGATGGAGAAATATACCATGTTCATGGATCGGAAGAATCAATATAGTGAAAATGAGTATACTACCCAAAGCAATTTACAAATTCAATGCAATCCCTGTCAAGCTACCAGCCACATTTTTCACAGAACTAGAACAAATAATTTCAAGATTTGTATGGAAATACAAAAAACCTCGAATAGCCAAAGCAATCTTGAGAAAGAAGAATGGAACTGGAGGAATCAACTTGCCTGACTTCAGGCTCTACTACAAAGCCACAGTCATCAAGACAGTATGGTACTGGCACAAAGACAGACATATAGATCAATGGAACAAAATAGAAAGCCCAGAGATAAATCCACACACATATGGACACCTTATCTTTGACAAAGGAGGCAAGAATATACAATGGAGTAAAGACAATCTCTTTAACAAGTGGTGCTGGGAAAACTGGTCAGACCACTTGTAAAAGAATGAAACTAGATCACTTTCTAACAGCCGCACACAAAAATAAACTCAAAATGGATTAAAGATCTAAATGTAAGATCAGAAACTATAAAACTCCTAGAGGAGAACATAGGCAAAACACTCTCAGACATAAATCACAGCAGGATCCTCTATGATCCACCTCCCAGAATTCTGGAAATAAAAGCAAAAATAAACAAATGGGATCTAATTAAAATTAAAAGCTTCTGTACAACAAAGGAAAATATAAGCAAGGTGAAAAGACAGCCTTCTGAATGGGAGAAAATAATAGCAAATGAAACAACTGACAAACAACTAATCTCAAAAATATACAAGCAACTTCTGCAGCTCAATTCCAGAAAAATAAACGACCCAATCAAAAAATGGGCCAAAGAACTAAATAGACATTTCTCCAAAGAAGACATATGGATGGCTAACAAACACATGAAAAGATGCTCAACATCACTCATTATTAGAGAAATGCAAATCAAAACCACAATGAGGTACCACTTCACACCAGTCAGAATGGCTGCGATCCAAAAATCTGCAAGCAATAAATGCTGGAGAGGGTGTGGAGAAAAGGGAACCCTCCTACACTGTTGGTGGGAATGCAAACTAGTACAGCCACTATGGAGAACAGTGTGGAGATTCCTTAAAAAATTGCAAATAGAACTACCTTATGACCCAGCAACCCCACTTCTGGGCATACACACGGAGGAAACCAGAATTGAAAGAGACACATGTACCCCAATGTTCATCGCAGCACTGTTTATAATAGCCAGGACATGGAAACAACCTAGATGTCCATCAGCAGATGAATGGATAAGAAAGCAGTGGTACATATACACAATGGAGTATTACTCAGCCGTTAAAAAGAATTCATTTGAATCAGTTCTGATGAGATGGATGAAACTGGAGCCAATTATACAGAGTGAAGTAAGCCAGAAAGAAAAACACCAATACAGTATACTAACACATATATATGGAATTTAGGAAGATGGCAATGACGACCCTGTATGCAAGACAGGAAAAAAGACACAGATGTGTATAACGGACTTTTGGACTCAGAGGGAGAGGGAGAGGGTGGGATGATTTGGGAGAATGGGAATTCTAACTTGTATACTGTCATGTAAGAATTGAATCGCCAGTCCATGTCTGACATAGGGTGCAGCTTGCTTGGGGCAGGTGCATGGGGATGACCCAGAGAGATGTTGTGGGGAGGGAGGTGGGAGGGGGGTTCATGTTTGGGAACGCATGTAAGAATTAAAGATTTTAAAATTTAAAAAAAAATAAAAAAATTAAAAAAAAAAAATTAATGGAAAAATCAAAAGCTTTACAGACAACCCAAAGAAAGAGAATTTAGCACCACCAAACCAGCCTTACAACAAATACTAAAGGGACACACATAGTCAGTAAACACAAGAGAAAGAAATGACCTACAAAAACAAACCCAAGCAATTAAGAAGACACCAAAAGGAACATAAATATCAATAATTAACTTAAATGTAAATGGATTAAATGCACCAACCAAAAGATACAGACTGACTGAAAGAATACAAAAACAAGACCCATGTGTATGCTGTCTACAAGAGACCCACTTCAGACCTAGAGACACATACAGACTGAAAGAAAAAGAATGGAAAGATACCCCATGTGAATGGAAACCAAAAGAAAGCGAGATTGGCAATCTTTATTTCAGACAAAACAGACTTTAACTTTATTATAAAGAATATTATAAGAGAAAAAGGAGGACACTACATGATGATCAAAGGACCTATCCAAGAAGAAGACATAACAGTTGTAAATATTCATGCACCCAACATAGGAGCACCTCAATACATAAGGCACATATTATCAGGCATAAGATTGAAAATCAGCAATAAAACAATAATAGTAGGAGACTTTAACACCCCAGCCACACCATTGGACAGAACATCAAAACAGAGAATCAATAAGGAAACACCTACCTTAAAGGAAACATTAGTCCAAATAGACCTAGTTGATATCTTCAGGACCTTCTATGCAAATGCAGAAGAAAAACACTTTCTTTGCAAGTGCACATGGAACAGTCTCTAGGATAGACTGCATCTTGGGCCACAAGTCAAGCCTCTATACATTTAACAAAATTGAAATCGTATCAAGTATCTTCTCTGACCACACTATGAAACTAGATGTCAACCACGGTGGGGGGGCGGGGGGTGTGAGAAACTGCATAAAACACAAATTCATGGAAATTAAACAATACATTACTAAATAAAGAGGAGGTTACTGGAGAAATAAGAAAGGAAATCAAAAGATTCCTAGAAACAAATGACAGTGAAAACACAACAATTCAAAAACCTATGGGCTTCAGCAAAGAGTTCTAAGAGAGAAGCTTATAGTAACATAATCCTACCTCAGGAAGCAAGAAAATAATTGAATACCCATTCAAGTCTACATTTAAAACAGCTGGGAAAAGAAGACCAATAAAATAAAATAAACTCAGCAGAAGGAAAGATATCATAAAGATCAGAGAAGAAATAAATGAAAAAGAAATGAAGAAAAACAATGGCATAATTAATAAAAGTAAAATCCAGTTTTTTGAGAAGATAAACAAAATTGACAAATCACTAACCAGACTCAAAAAAAATCTAATCAACAAAGTTAAAAATGAAAAAGGAGAGATTACATCAGACAGCAGAGATATGCAAAGGATCATAAGAGAATATTATGAACCATTATATGCTAATGAAATGGACAACCTACAACTTAGAAAAAATGGACAGATTCTTAGAAAAGTTCAACCTCCCAAGTTCAACTGAGCCAGGAAAAAAGGGAAATTATAAACAAGCCAATTATGAACACTGAAGTCTAAACTGTGATCAAAAATCTCCCCAAAACCAAAAGCCTTGGTCCAGATGGCTTCACAGGGAAATACTATTAAATTTTAGTGAAGACATAATGCTTATTTTTTCTGAAATTCTTTCAAAAAATTGCAGAGGAAGAAATACATGAAAACTCATTCTACAAGGCCACAATCACCATGATACCAAAACCAGGCAAAGACAATACAAAAAGAAAAAATTACAGGAAATATCACTGATGAACATATATGTAAAAATCCTCAACAAAAGTCTAACAAACAAAATTCAACAACATATTAAAAATCTCAAACATCATGATCAACTTGGGTTTATAACAGAGATGCAAGGATTCTTTTACGTATGCAACTCTATCATTGTGACCCACCATATTGATAAATTTAAAGATTAAAAACCATATGATCATCTCAACAGATTAAAAAAAAAGGCCTTTGATGAAATTCAGCATCCATTTATGCTAAAATGTCTTCAAAAACAGCATAGATGGAACCTACCTCAACATAATAAAGGTCATATATGAAAAGCCCACAACAATCATTATTCTCAGTGGTGAAAACGCAAAAGCATTCCCTCTAAGATCAGGAACAAGACAAAGATACCACCTCATCTCTATTATTCAACACAGTTTTGGAAATCCTAGCTATGGCAATCAGAGAGAAGAATTAAAAGGAATCCAGATCAGAAAAGAGGAAGCAAAACCCTCACTCTTTTGCAGATGACATGATGCTATACATAGAAAATTCAAAAGAAACTATCAGAAAATTGCTAGAGCCAAATAGCAAATTTAGCAAAGACATGGGATACAAGGTTAATACACAGAAATCGCTTGCATTCCTATATACTAACAATGAAAAATCAGAAAGAGGAATTAAGGAATCAATTCCATTCACCATTGCAACAAAAATAATAAAATATCTAGGAATAAACTTCCCTATGGAGAAAAATAACTCTTTAGAGAAAATTATAAGACACTAATGACAGAAATCAAAGATGACACAAAAGGATGGAGAGATAGTCCATGTTCCTGGATGGGAAGAATCAATATTGTGAAAATAAGTATACTACCAAAAGCAATCTACAGATTAAATGTGATCCCTATAAATTACCAGTGGCATTTTTCACAGAGCTAGAACAAAGAATGTCACAATTCATATTAAAACACAAAAGACCCTGAATAACAAAATCAGTCTTGAGAAAGCAGAATGGAGCTGGAGAAATCATCCTTCCTGACTTCAGACTATACCACAAAACTACAGTCATCAAGACAGCATAGTACTGGCACAAAACCAGAAATATAGTCCAATGGAACAAGATAGAGATCCAAGAGATAAACCCACACACCAATGGGTAACATTTTTGACAAAGGAGGCAAAAATATACAATCAGAGAACCTCTTTTATAGTTTGTGCTGGGAAAACTGGGCAACTACATGCAAAAGAATAAAATGAGAACGCTTATTATGTCATACACAAAGACAAACTCAAAATGAATTAAAGACCTAAATGTAAGACCAGAAACTATAAAACTCTTAGAGGAAAACATAAGCGGACACTCAATGACATAAATCACAGTAAGATCCTCTATGACCCACCTCCTAGAGTATTGGAAATAAAATAAAAAGTAAGCAATTTGGACCTAATTAAATATAAAACTTTGTGCACAGTGAAGAAAACTGCAAGCAAGATGAAAAGACAACCCTCAGAATGGGAGAAGATACTAGCAAAAGAAACAACTGACAAAGAATTACTTTTCAAAATATACAAGCAGCTCATACAACTCCATACAAGAAAAAACAAACAACCAATCAAAAGTGGGGAAAAGACCTAAACAGACGTTTCTCCAAATAAGACATATATGTGGTTAACAAACACATGAGAAGATATTCAACATCACTCATTATTAGAGAGATGCAAATTAAAAATGCAATGAGATACCATCTCATACCAGTCAGAATGGCCATCATCAAAAAGTCTACAAATAATAAATGCTAGAGAGGGTATGGAGAAAAGGGGACCTTCTTCTTGCATTGCTGGAGGGAATATAAATTGATACAACCACTACAGAGATTCCTTAAAAAAAAACTAGGAATAAAGCCACCATATGACCCAGCAATCCCACTACTAGGCAGAGGAAACAAAAATTGAAAACTACACATGTACCCCAATGTTCACTGCAGCACTATTTACAATACCTAAAACATGGAAGCAATCTAGATATCCATCAACTGACGAATGGATGAAGAATCTGTGGTACATATATACAATGCAATATCACTCAGACATAAAAAGGAACACATTTGAGTCAGTTCTAATGAGGTGGATGAACTTAGAGTCTACAGAGTGAAGTCAGAAAGAGACATATAAACATCATATCCTGACACATATATATGGAATCTATGAAGATGCTACTGATGAATTTATTTGCAGGGCAGCAATGCAGAAACCAGGCTTCCCTGGTGGTTCAGAGGGTGAAGGGTCTGCCTGCAATCTGGGAGACCTGAGTTCAAACCCTGAGTTGGGAAAAGCCCCTGGAGAATGTACCATCACCCCACTCTGGTATTCTTGCCTGGAAAATCCCATGGATGGAGAAGCCTGCTAAGCTACAGTTGATGAGGTCACAAAGAGTCAGACACTTTCACTTTCCCTTTTTTTCAATGAAGAAACAGACATAGAAAACAGACTTATGGACACAGGAGGAGGGGAGGAGCTAGAGGGTGAGATGTACGGAGAGAGCAGCATGGAAACATAATAACACATATAAAATAGATAGGCAATGGAATTTGCTGTATGACTCAGGGAACTCAAAGAGCAGCCCTGTGACAATCTAGAAAGGTGGGATGGAAAGGGTGATAGGAGGGAGGTTCAGGAGGTAGGAGACATGGTTTTACCTATGGCTTGTTGCCAGAGTCCAGCTCCAGCAGCCAAAAGAATCCACCTGAGGGGGATGGGCGGTGTCTGCAAGAAATAATGCAACCTCTCAATTTTCTTGGACTGCATAACTTTATTTCAAGCTTAAGATTCTTTTTATACTTTAACAAAAGCATTAGGTCAGAGGTTTGACATTTTCAATTTCCCCTCACCCAGATCTATTGTCTCCATAAATCATTGTTGTCCTTCAAGCAGAGTTTCTGCTTCAGCGGTTCTCTCAGAATTGTGTTTACTTTAACTAGTGATTACTTTGTAACTCGTGCTTATATCTGGGCCTGCATACCACAAACCTCAGTTTATTTCTTATCTTTCTAAATACTGTTTGCCCCTAGTATTCTGAGCTCACTATCTCTTAAAAAGGCTTCTAGCTATTAATATCTCTAAAATTCCTAATCTCTATAAGATATAGTAAAATATGCTAACATTACAACATTCCTTAAATCTTTAGCTATTAACTATTTTTAATTATTCCTAAGCCCTAAATTCAGCAAACACCTTTGCCATAAACACTTTCCTCACAAATAGGCTTCAGATAGCAATCCCTCCCATGGCCTCAAGCTGCAGCCTACATGCTCACCCTGGAACACTCTTTCATAAAAGTCCTTGAACAAATGTCAATGATCAACTTTATGAATTATTCTCTGAGCACAGCTGCAGAAGACACTGTGCCTTCTCATGCTCCTGTCAAGGACAATAAGCACCTTAATATTATTTTCAGTCAACTCTGCCGAGGAGAGGAAAACACAGGTCAGAATCACAAGGCCTAATTCCTTCATCCCGGGTCTGTGCCTACAGGACAAAGAGAGGGAGTTGGGGCAGTGCCTCCATTTTGTCAGTAATGCCTAATGTGGCTCCTGACAGCCTGTTGATGTTTGACAGAAAAAAAAAGAAAAAAAGAAAAAAACCACAAAATTATATTATGCAATTATCCTTCAATTAAAAAAAGAATAAAGTGTTAAGAAAGGACACATGTTAAAAAGGAAAAAGAAGTAAAAATGTCATTCTTTGCAGATAACATGACTCTATTCATAGACAATTCTAATGATCCTACCAGAAAACTGCTAGAGATCATCAATAAATTTAATAAAGTTTCAGAATACAAAATTAGTAAATGGAAATATCTTGCATTACTATACACTTACAATGAAAGATCCTAAAGAGAAATTAAAGAAACAATCCATTAACTAGCTCATCAAAAATATAAAATACAAAAATAATAAAAACAAAATAAGAAACCATAAGAAAATTTGCTTAAGGAAACAAAAAACTTGTACTCAGAAAACTGCAAGATACTGAAGAAAGAAATGAAAGATGATGCAAAGAGATGGAGAGATATACACATTCTTGTCATTTTGACAATATTAATTCTTGCAATTCAAGGTGCAGATTTACTACTAATGGTCAACTAATATTTGACAAAGATGGCAAGGTTGCACATATAGAGCAGAAACAGTGCCTTAAAAAGCATGTATTTATTTTTTATGATTCTGTAGTTCAGAAGTTCAAAATTAGGTTCATTGAGCCTAAAATCAATGTACTGGCAAGGATGTATTCTTTCCTGGAGGCTCTAAAGGAGACTTCATTTCCTTACCTTTTCTAAGACTTTAGATATTGTCAGCTTCTCAAGTCCTGTGATCCTCTTTCTGATACCAAAGCCACGGAATGAATGAATTAGCATGTATACCGACTTGGGGACCATTGTTCTGCCTACCAAACTAGGAAATCTGAATAAAATATGGACTTTAATTCATAACAATGTATCAATATTGGTTCATTAATTATGATAAATACGCCCTAAAGTATTAATAGCAGGGAAAGCTAAACGTGGGATAATTAGTGTTTTCTGTTTATTTCACGTTTCCTGAAAATCTAAAATTATCCAAAAATAAAAAGTTTATTTTTACCAATGAAAACACTAAAAGGATGTATGTTTTCTGATAGTTTTTATTTTCTCAAATTTGGTAGTTTTGTTGTTGTTTGTTTCACTTGTATAATCAAATATAGCAAAACTTAAGAAGTGTATTTAAATGACAGTATTATTAAAAGAACTATCAAGATGGTGAAGATATAGAAATGGTGTTCTATAAGCACTAGTTGAAATCAGAATTCATTAGCCTCAAAAACAATGAAAACAATGAAACATCCCTAACCATTAGGGTTGACATATCACTTTGATAAACCACTTTATAAATACTAAATTCCATTTGTAAGAGTATTTAGATTAGAGATTGCCTCTTATAATAAAATTCAATATAATTTTTATTTCAAAAATGATTTAAAAAAAGGATTATATTGTCATTTTAGGAAAATTATCCAAAGAAAGCAAGGAGAGATAAGAAAGCCTTCCTCAGTATTCAATGCAAAGAAATAGAAGTAAACAATAGAAATGGAAAGACTAGAGTGGAACTCATGTACACCTGTAGTGGATTCATGTCAATATATGGCAAAACCAATACAGTATTGTAAAGTAAAAAATTAAACTTAAAAAAAAAAATAACCCCCCAAAAATAGAAAAAAAGAGATACCAAGAGAACATTTCATACAAAGATGGGCACAATAAAGGACAGAAATTGTATGGACTTAACAGAAGCAGAAGATATAAAGGACAGATATTGTATGGACCAAACAGAAACAGAAGATATTAAGAAGAGATGGCAAGAATACACAGAAGAATTGAAGAATTATGCAAAAAAGATCCTCGTGACCCAGATTACTATGAGTGGCGTCACTCACCTAGAGCCAGAAGCCTGGAATGCAAAGTCAAGTGGGCCTTAGGAAGCATAACTATGAACAATGCTAGTACAATTTCTGTTGAGATATTTCAAATCTTAAAAGATGATGTTGTTAAAGTACTGCACTCATTTCAGTTCAGTTCAGTTCAGTCTCTCAGTCATGTCTGACTCTGGAATACCAGGCCTCAGTATGCCAGCAAATTTGGAAAACTCAGCAGTGGTCACAGGATGAGAAAATGTTCGTTTTCATTCCAATCTAAAAGAAAGGTAATGCCAAAGAATGTTCAAACTACTGGGCAACTGTACTCAGCTCAAACACTAGCAAAGTAATGCTCAAAATTCTTCAAGTGAGCCTTCAACAGTATGTGAACCGATAATTTCCAGATGTTCCAACCAGATTTAGCAAAGGCAGAGGAACCAGAGATCAAATTGCCAACATCCACTGGATTATTGAAAAAGCAAGAGAGTTCCAGAAAAAACATCTACTTCTGCTTTATTGACTGTGCAAAGCTTTTGACTGTGTGGATCACAACAAACTGTGAAAAATTCTAAAAGATATGGGAATATCAGACCACCTTACTTGCCTCCTGGGATATCTGTATGCAGTCAAGAAGCAACATTTAGAAACAGACATTGAACAGTGGACTGGTTCCAAATTGGGAAAGGATTTTTTAAGGCCGTATACTGTCATCCTGCTTATTTAACTTATATGCAAAGTACATCATGAGAAATGCTAGGTTAGATGAAGCAAAAGCTGGAATCATGGTTGCTGGGAGAAAAATCAATAACTTCAGATACATAGCTGTCACCATCTTTATAGAAGAAAGTGAAGAAGAACTAAAGAGGAGAGTGAAAAATTTGGCTTAAAATTCAGCATTCAAAAAATCGATACCATGGCATCTGGTCCCATCACTTCATGTCGAATAGATGGGGAAACAATGGAAATGGTGAGAAACTTTATTTTCTTGGGCTCCAAAATCACTGAAGATGGTTACTACAGCCACGAAATTAAAAGATACTTAGTCCTTGGCAGGAAAGCTATGACAAATCTAGAGAGCATACTAAAAAACAGAGACATTACTTTGCACACAGAAGTCTATCTAGTCAAAGCTATGATTTTTTCAGTATTCATGTACGGATGTGAGAGTTGGACTATAAAGAAAGCTGAGTGCTGAAGAATTGATGTTTTTGAACTGCGATGTTGTAGAAGCCACTTGAGAGTCCTTTGGACTGGCAAGAGATCTAACCAGTCCATTCTAAAGGAAATCAGCCCTGAATATTCATTGGAAGGACTGATGATGAAGCTGAAACTCCAATACTTTGGCCACTTGATGCAAAGAACTGGCTCATTGGAAGAGACCCTGATGCTGGGAAAGATTGAAGGAAGGAGGAGAAGGGGATGACAGAGTATGAGATGGTTGGATGGCATCACTGACTTGATGGTCATGAGTTTTGAGAAAGCTCTGGGTGTTGATGGTGGACAGGGAGGCCTGGCATGCTGCATTCCATTTGGTCACAAAAGGTCACAGACGACTGAGTAACTGAACTGAACTGAAACAATTTTAAATGTATGTGCAAGACTATATATGTCCCGCTAAAATTGAGAGAAGTGGATTTGGATTTCACCACAATGTTTCACTCTTAATCACTTTATGGGAAATAGATGGGGAAACAGTGGAAACAGTGTCAGACTTTATTTTTGGGGGGCTCAAAAATCACTGCAGATGGTGATTGCAGCCATGAAATTAAAAGATGCTTACTCCTTGGAAGGAAAGTTATGACCAACCTAGATAACATATTCAAAAGCAGAGACATTTCTTTGCCAACAAAGGTTCGTCTAGTCAAGGCTATGGTTTTTCCAGTGGTCATGTATGGATGTGAGAGTTGGACTGTGAAGAAAGCTGAGTGTCAAAGAATTGATGCTTTTGAACTGAGGTGTTGGAGAAGACTCTTGAGAGTCCCTTGGACTGCAAGGAGATCCAACCAGTCCATTCTGAAGGAGATCAGTCCTGGGTGTTCTTTGGGAGGACTGATGCTAAAGCTGAAACTCCAGTACTTTGGCCATTTCATGCGAAGAGTTGACTCATTGTAAAAGGCTGGAGGCATTGGGGGCAGGAGGAGAAGGGGATGACAGAGGATGAGATGGCTGGATGGCATCACCAACTCGATGGACATGAATTTGGGTGAAGTCTGGGAGTTGATGATGGACAGGGAGACTGACGTGCTGTGATTCATAGGGTCACAAAGAGTCGGACACAACTGAGTGACTGAACTGAACTGAAACACAAACATCTGCCGGTGATGTTATTTAGAACCCATCTTATACCATCCGAGTATAATGGCAGGGTCGTGTAGACTTCAAGGTTTTATTTCCCTCTGTTCTCAGAGGTATTAATTATATAGTGTTAATCAGCTGCTCAGTTGTGTCTGACTTTGTGACCCATGGACCTGCAGCACACCAGGCTTCTGTCCTTCACAGTCCTCCAGAGCTTGCTCAAACTCATGTCCCATTGACTTGGTGACCTCATTCAGTCATCTCATCCTCTGATGTCCTCTTCTCCTACTGCCTTCAATCTTTCCCAGCACCAGGGTCTTTTCCAATGAGTTGGCTATTTGCATCAGGTGGCCAAAGTATTAGAACTCAGTTTCAGCAATCAGTCTTTCATTGAATGAATATTCAGGGTTGATTTCTTTTAGGACTAACTGGTTTGATCTCTGTACTTGTCAAGAGATTCTCAAGAGTCTTCTCTAGCACCGAAGACCAAAGACATCAATTCTTCAGTGTTCAGAATGATGTAGAACAATCAGAATAAGTCTAGTTTCCAATTTTACAAACTAGAAGCTGCCGTATGTATTTTTTAATAAGGATTTGTTTCAAATTGAGTAAAACAATAATGCCATGTCAGATTTTTCTTGAATGTAACTGGGACTGACACAAATGAACATATACAAAAACTTAAAAAGGGAAGAATAATAAAGTATAAGTCCCAGAAAATGTTAGGCATGTTTTTGTCTTCCTTAGATGAAAGAAAGGAGCAAGGTTGCACTGTGAATATCTAAGCGAAAGTATGGCAGAAGGAAATCCTTCCAAGATAGGTTGAAATTGGAAAATTTAAGTCTGTGGAGTAGAGGAAGCAAGCTCTGCTCAATAAAATTCAAAATGTCCATAGGAAAGCATCTGCAGCACTGTTTTTAATAGCCAGGACATGGAAGCAACCTAGATGTCCATCAACAGACGAATGGATTAAGAAAGCTGTGGTACATATACACAATGGAGTATTACTCAGCCATTAAAAAAGAATACATTTGAATCAGTTCTAATGAGGTGGATGAAACTGGAGCCTATTTTACAAAGTGAAGTAGCCAGAAAGAAAAACACCAATTACAGTATACCGACGTATATATATGGAATGTTAGAAGATGGTAAATGAAACCCTGTATGCGAGACAGCAAAAGAACACAGATTATACAGAACAGTCTTTTGGACTCTGAGGGAGAGGGAGAGGTGGGATGATTTGGGAGAATGCGCATTGAAACATGTATAATATGCATATATGAACGATCTCCAGTCTAGGTTCGATGTCATGATACTGGATGGCTTGGGCTGGCGTGCACTGAGACCGAGTAGAGGGATAGTAATGGGGAGGGAGGAGGGAGAGGGTTCAGGAATGGGGAACACGGTGATCCTGTGGGGTCAGATTCATGTTGATGTATGGCATAAACCAAATAAATCTGTAAATAATTAACCTCCCAATTAAATAATTTATATTAAAAATCATTTGTTCCT
>NW_017213252.1:0-15782 GCF_001704415.2 Capra hircus | reverse complement strand
GTCCTCGTCTCGAGTGGGGCATGCAGTGCGCTTTCCTCCCGAGCTGTAGCAGCAGTGTCACGCTTCCCTTGCTTGGATCAAGGGATCTGTGCTTTTCCCTCGAGGCTTTCCCAGGCTTTCCCACGAGGCTTTCCCACAGGGCTGTCCCACGTGCCACCGTGGTGTGAGAATCCTCGGCTTGAAAGTCGAGGCAGTGCAGGGAAAAACAGGTTTCCCTGGGACTGAGACATCTGGGGACAATGGTGGCCCCTGGAGTTCCTCTCCCTTTCCTGTGGAGAGCGCCTCCTCTTGAGATGCGAGGAACGCGGGAATTCTTTCCGCGACGCAGGAAAGGATCCCTCCTCTCGAGCTAGGAGGCGGAAACGGGCTCCTCTGGATTGGGCGGGACTCTCGTGCTTCCTCTCGAGTGGAGACGGTATGTCGGGGAACTTCTTGAGTTGCAGCAAGGGTGTGAAGGACCCTTTGGAAGTTCCAGAGGTTAGGTGTGATTAGCCTGGGGAGCCTCAGAGGAAATGGGCCTCATCTCCCTGGAGGGAGAACCTCCTGCATTTTCTCGAGTTGGTGCAGGTGCTCTCGACTTACGACGGGGACCTCAGGGACCCGCTCTGGTGGCCTCAGGAAAGGCCAGTCCCCATGCGAGTTGCTCGGGGCCTCTCGGGATTTCCTCTCCGTCGATGCCGGGCCTAAGACCTTGTGTGGAGTCGGTGCCGGAACCTGAGGATTCCTCTCCAGTGCTGACATGGATCTTGGGGTACTTCTGGAGTCTCCCAGGGGAGTCAGTCCTCGTCTCGAGTGGGGCATGCAGTGCGCTTTCCTCCTGAGCTGTAGCAGCAGTGTCACGCTTCTCTTCGCATGGATCAAGGGATCTGTGGCTTTCCCTCAAGGATTTCCCAAAGGGCTGTCCCACGTGCCACCGTGGTGTGAGTGGATCCTCGTCCTGAAATTCGAGGCAGTGTAGGGAAACAGGTTTCCCTGGAATGGACTGAGACATCTGGGGGACTCTGGGAATTGTGGCACGACCCTGGAGTTCCGCTCGCCTTTCCTGTGGAGAGTGCCTCCTCTTGAGATGCGACGGGAACGCCGGGAATTCTTTCCCGACCAATCAGGCAAAGGATACCTCCTCTCGTGCTAGGAGGCGGAAACGGGGTTCCTCTAGATGTGGGCGGGACTCTCGTGCTTCCTCTCGAGTGAAGACGGGTATGTCGGCGAACTTCTTTAGTTTTAGCAAGTGTGTGAAGGGCCCTTTGGAAGTTCCAGAGGTTTGGTGTGATTAGCCTCGAGACGCCTCAGCGGAAAGGGCCTCATCTCGCCTGGAAGGGAGAACCTCCTGGATTTTCTCGAGTTGCGGCAGGTGCTCTCGACTTACAACGGGGACATCAGGACCCGCTCTGGTGGCCTCAGGAAAGGCAGGCCCCATACGAGTTGCTCGGGGCCCTCTCGGGATTCCTCTCCCTCGATGCCGGGGCCTAAGTCCTTGTGTGGAGTCTGTGCCGGAACCTGAGGATTCCTCTCCAGGGCTGACATGGATCTTGGGGTACTTCTGTAGTCTCCCCAGGGGAGTCAGTCCTGGTCTCGAGTGTGGACATGCAAGTGCGCTTTCCTCCCGAGCTGTAGCAGCAGTGTCACGCTTCCCTTCGCTTGGATCAAGGGATCTGTGGCTTTCCCTCGAGGCTTTCCCATGAGGCTTTCCCACCTTTCCCACCAGGCTTTCTGCTTTCCCCAGTGATGTCCACGTGCCACCGTGGTGTCAGTCGATCCTCGTTTGAAAGTCGAGGCAGTGCCGGGAAACAGGTTCCCTGGAATGGACTGAGACATCTGGGGACTCTGGAATGGTGGCGACCCTGGAGTTCCTCTCGCCTTTCCTGTGGACAGCGCCTCCTCTTGAGATGCGACGGAACGCCGGGAATTCTTTCCCGACCACGCAGGAAAGGATCCCTCCTCTCGAACTTGGAGGCGAAACGGGGCTCCTCTGGATGTGGGCGGACTCTCGTGCTTCCTCTCGAGTGGAGACGGTATGTTGGGGAACTTCTTGAGTTGCAGCAAGGGTGTGAAGGATCCTTTGGAATTCCAGAGGTTAGGTGTGTTTAGAGTCGAGACGCCTTAGCGGAAATGGGCCTCATCTCCCCTGGAGGGGAGAATCTCCTGGATTTTTTCGAGTTGCGGTACGTGCTCTCGCCTTACGACGGGGACCACTGGGACCCGCTCTGGTGGCCTCAGGAAAGGCCAGTCCCCTTGCGAGTTGCTCGGGGGCCTCTCGGGATTCCTCTCCCGTCGATGCCAGGGCCTAAGACCTTGTGTGGAGTCGGTGCCTGCCGGGGTCCAGCCCCGGTGGATCCAGGGAATTCGAAGGGTGGACGGCGTTGGCGTGGAAAGACTTGTTTGTTTATTAATGTAAGATTAGATTAAGAAACTATAGTGTAGTAAGAAGATTAAGTGGAGGAAGAGGGCTGAATAGCTTGGTTTACGCGGAAGGCCAATAAAATTCCAGACAAGGAATTTGCACCATCTACGTTGGGCCACCGGCGCCGCTTGAATATCTAAGGGTGCCTCGCCTTAAGCTCCCTTTCGTGCGGGTCTTAACAGCCGGGGCAAGTAAGTAGACCTGGCGAGCCTCCGCGCCCCAGATGGAGATTCAGCCTGAAGTTAAAGTAAAGAGCAGAGAGAGGGAAGGGGAGAGAAGAAGAGAGAGAGAGAGACATGGGGGGAGCCAGAGTCCCAAGAAACCAGGCCGAGAGACTAGTTCGAGAAACTGGCCCCCATCCTTTATTGTTCAGAAGGCCTTTTATACTTTTGATAAAACACGGAGATCAATGGGTAACACAAAATTATGTAGCGTTCGCAACCCAGATTCTTTCCGTATATCATTTTGTATACAAAAGGTCTCAGGTGATTTACATTATCTTTTGGCCAAGAGGCTTGTTAACACTTTTTGGCTCTCTTCCTTAATGAATGTTAATTTTGTTTCCCCTGAAGTGTTTTTTTTTTTTTAATCTGCATCTCCTTAAAGCATTAAAGTTACATCTCTATAGAACAAAGGTGCAGTGGGATATAACAAAGAAGGTACTTAACTCAAAGATCTAATGTTGCTAATACCAGGTCTACTACTTGTTTTTCTATATACCAACTATATCTAAAAATAAAGGATATGAAAATTTGGCAGCAAGCATTGACCCAAAAAATGAAACCTTTAATCAGTCCTATTCTAAAGATTTTGACTCCTCGGAAGCTCCTACATTCCTAGGATGTTTTAAGCTTCCTGTGCCTCCTGCGGTCAGGAGGCCTCAAACAATCACATGCGCAGCTGTACGAGTCCTGCAGGCAGGCTAGAAAGCCATCGGAGGGGTTTTTGGATTGAAACACTCTTTCAAATGCAGAAGACTAAAGCCCTGAATTGACTTTTTCCAGAAAATGTCAGAAGAGTGGAAAAGCAGAGCACAAAAGCCGGCAGATTTTTGTTGGGGTACGTGCTTAGGAATTTGCAGAGGGGTCCCTGAAGTCTGAGCACGCCTTGCGTATGTCAGCTTCCTTCCTCATGACCTTGTCACGGGCGGGATTCCTCACACTGGCTCCAGCAGGTGCCGGAACCTGAGGATTCCTCTCCAGTGCTGACATGGATCTTGGGGTACTTCTGGAGTCTCCCCAGGGGAGTCAGTCCTCGTCTCGAGTGGGGCATGAACGTGCGTTTCCTCTCGAGCTGTAGCAGCAGAGTCACGATTCCCTTCGCGTGGATCAAGGGATCTGTGGCTTTCCCTCGAGGCTTTCCCACGAGGCTTTCCCACAGGGCTGTCCCACGTGCCACCGTGGTGTGAGTCGATCCTCGGCTTGAAGGTCGAGGCAGTGCAGGGAAAACAGGTTTCCCTGGAATGGACTGAGACATCTGGGGGACTCTGGGAATGGTGGCACGACCCCTGGAGTTCCTCTCTTCCTGTGGAGAGCGCTCCTCTTGAGATGCGACGGAACGCCGGGAATTCTTTCCGACCACGTGGGAAAGGATCCCTCCTCTCGAGCTAGGAGGCGGAAACGGGGCTCCTCTGGATGTGGGCGGGACTCTCGTGCTTCCTCTCGAGTGGAGACGGGTATGTCGGGGAACTTCTTGAGTTGCAGCAAGGGTGTGAAGGACCCTTTGGAAGTTCCAGAGGTTAGGTGTGTTTAGCTCGAGACGCCTCAGCGGAAATGGGCCTCATCTCGCCTGGAGGGGAGAACCTCCTGGATTTTCTCGAGTTGCAGGTGCTCTCGACTTAGGACGGGGACCTCAGGGACCCGCTCTGGTGGCCTCAGGAAAGGCCAGTCCCATGCGAGTTGCTCGGGCCTCTCGGGATTCCTCCCCGTCGATGCCGGGCCTAAGACCTTGTGTGGAGTCGGTGCCGGAACCTGAGGATTCCTCTCCAGTGCTGACATGGATCTTGGGGTACTTCTGGAGTCTCCCCAGGGGAGTCAGTCCTCGTCTCGAGTGGGGCATGCACGTGCGCTTTCCTCCCGAGCTGTAGCAGCAGTGTCGCGCTTCCCTTCGCGTGGATCAAGGGATCTGTGGCTTTCCCTCGAGGCTTTCCCACGAGGCTTTCCCACAGGGCTGTCCACGTGCCACCGTGGTGTGAGTCGATCCTCGGCTTGAAAGTCGAGGCAGTGCAGGGAAAACAGGTTTCCCTGGAATGGACTGAGACATCTGGGGACTCTGGGAATGGTGGCACGACCCTGGAGTTCCTCTCGCCTTTCCTGTGGAGAGCGCCTCCTCTTGAGATGCGACGGGAACGCCGGGAATTCTTTCCCGACACGCAGGGAAAGGATCCCTCCTCTCGAGCTAGGAGGCGGAAACGGGGCTCCTCTGGATGTGGGCGGGACTCTCGTGCTTCCTCTCGAGTGGAGACGGGTATGTCGGGAACTTCTTGAGTTGCAGCAAGGGTGTGAAGGACCCTTTGGAAGTTCCAGAGAGGTGTGATTAGCCTCGAGACGCCTCAAATGGGCCTCATCTCGCCTGGAGGGAGAACCTCCTGGATTTTCTCGAGTTGCGGTGCTCTCGACTTTCAGGGACCGCTCTGGTGCCTCAGGAAAGGCCCCCATGCGAGTTGCCCTCTCGGGTCGATTCCTCACAAACTCGAGAAAATCCAGGAGGTTCTCCCCTCCAGGCGAGATGAGGCCCATTTCCTCTCGAGCTAATCAACCTTCTGGAAAAAGGGTCCTTCACACCCTTGCTGCAACTCAAGAAGTTCCCGACATACCCGTCTCCACTCGAGAGGAAGCACGAGAGTCCGCCCACATCCAGTTTCCGCCTCCTAGCTCGAGAGGAGGATCCTTTCCCTGCGTGTCGGGAAAGAATTCCCTTCCCGTCGCATCTCAAGAGGAGGCGCTCTCCACAGGAAAGGAGAGGAACTCCAGGGTCGTGCCACCATTCCCAGAGTCCCCCAGATGTCTCAGTCCATTCCAGGAAACCTGTTTTCCCTGCACTGCCTCGACTTTCAAGCCGAGGATCGACTCACACCACGTGGCACGTGGGACAGCCCTGTGGGAAAGCCTCGTGGGAAAGCCTCGAGGGAAAGCCACAGATCCCTTGATCCACGCGAAGGGAAGCGCGACACTGCTGCTACAGCTCGGAGGAAAGCACGTGCATGCCCCTCGAGACGAGGACTGACTCCCCTGGGGAGACTCCAGAAGTACCCCAAGATCCATGTCAGCACTGGAGAGGAATCCTCAGGTTCCGGACTCCACACAAGGCCTTGGCCGCATCGACGGGAGAGGAATCCCGAGAGGCCCCGAGCAACTCGCATGGGCTGGCCTTTCCTGAGGCCACCAGAGCGGGTCCCTGAGGTCCCCGTCCTAAGTCGAGAGCACCTGCCAACTCGAGAAATCAGGAGGTTCTCCCCTCCAGGCGAGATGAGGCCCATTTCCGCTGAGGCGTCTCGAGTCTAATCACACCTAACCTCTGGAACTTCAAAGGGTCCTTCACACCCTTGCTGCAACTCAAGAAGTTCCCCGACATACCCGTCTCCACTCGAGAGGAAGCACGAGAGTCCCGCCCACATCCAGAGGAGCCCCGTTTCCGCCTCCTAGCTCGAGAGGAGGGATCCTTTCCCTACGTGGTCGGGAAAGAATTCCCGGCGTTCCTGTCACATCTCAAGAGGAGTCGCTCTCCACCGGAGAGGAGAGGAACTCCAGGTCGTGCCACCATTCCCAGAGTCCCCCAGATGTCTCAGTCCATTCCAGGGAAACCTGTTTTCCCTGCACTGCCTCGACTTCAAGCCGAGGATCGACTCACACCACGGTGGCACGTGGGACAGCCCTGTGGGAAAGCCTCGTGGGAAAGCCTCGAGGGAAAGCCACAGATCCCTTGATCCACGCGAAGGGAATCGTGACTCTGCTGCTACAGCTCGAGAGAAACGCACGTTCATGCCCCCACTCGAGACGAGGACTGACTCCCCTGGGGAGACTCCAGAAGTACCCCAAGATCCATGTCAGCACTGGAGAGGAATCCTCAGGTTCCGGCACCTGCTGGGAGCCAGTGTGAGGAATCCCCCATGACAAGGTCATGAGGAAGGAAGCTGACATACGCAAGGCGTGCTCAGACTTCAGGGACCCCTCTGCAAATTCCTAAGCACGTACCCCAACAAAAATCTGCCGGCTTTTGTGCTCTGCTTTTCCACTCTTCTGACATTTTCTGGAAAAAGTCAATTCAGGGCTTTAGTCTTCTGCATTTGAAAGAGTGTTTCAATCCAAAAACCCCGATGGCTTTCTAGCCTGCCTGCAGGACTCGTACAGCTGCGCATGTGATTGTTTGAGGCCTCCTGACCGCAGGAGGCACAGGAAGCTTAAAACATCCTAGGAATGTAGGAGCTTCCGAGGAGTCAAAATCTTTAGAATAGGACTGATTAAAGGTTTCATTTTTTGGGTCAATGCTTGCTGCCAAATTTTCATATCCTTTATTTTTAGATATAGTTGGTATATAGAAAAACAAGTAGTAGACCTGGTATTAGCAACATTAGATCTTTGAGTTAAGTACCTTCTTTGTTATATCCCACTGCACCTTTGTTCTATAGAGATGTAACTTTAATGCTTTAAGGAGATGCAGATTAAAAAAAAAAAAAACACTTCAGGGGAAACAAAATTAACATTCATTAAGGAAGAGAGCCAAAAAGTGTTAACAAGCCTCTTGGCCAAAAGATAATGTAAATCACCTGAGACCTTTTGTATACAAAATGATATACGGAAAGAATCTGGGTTGCGAACGCTACATAATTTTGTGTTACCCATTGATCTCCGTGTTTTATCAAAAGTATAAAAGGCCTTCTGAACAATAAAGGATGGGGGCCAGTTTCTCGAACTAGTCTCTCGGCCTGGTTTCTTGGGACTCTGGCTCCCCCATGTCTCTCTCTCTCTCTTCTTCTCTCCCCTTCCCTCTCTCTGCTCTTTACTTTAACTTCAGGCTGAATCTCCATCTGGGGCGCGGAGGCTCGCCAGGTCTACTTACTTGCCCCGGCTGTTAAGACCCGCACGAAAGGGAGCTTAAGGCGAGGCACCCTTAGATATTCAAGCGGCGCCGGTGGCCCAACGTAGATGGTGCAAATTCCTTGTCTGGAATTTTATTGGCCTTCCGCGTAAACCAAGCTATTCAGCCCTCTTCCTCCACTTAATCTTCTTACTACACTATAGTTTCTTAATCTAATCTTACATTAATAAACAAACAAGTCTTTCCACGCCAACGCCGTCCACCCTTCGAATTCCCTGGATCCACCGGGGCTGGACCCCGGCAGGCACCGACTCCACACAAGGTCTTAGGCCCTGGCATCGACGGGAGAGGAATCCCGAGAGGCCCCCGAGCAACTCGCAAGGGGACTGGCCTTTCCTGAGGCCACCAGAGCGGGTCCCAGTGGTCCCCGTCGTAAGGCGAGAGCACGTACCGCAACTCGAAAAAATCCAGGAGATTCTCCCCTCCAGGGGAGATGAGGCCCATTTCCGCTAAGGCGTCTCGACTCTAAACACACCTAACCTCTGGAATTCCAAAGGATCCTTCACACCCTTGCTGCAACTCAAGAAGTTCCCCAACATACCCGTCTCCACTCGAGAGGAAGCACGAGAGTCACGCCACATCCAGAGGAGCCCGTTTCTGCCTCCAAGTTCGAGAGGAGGGATCCTTTTGCTGCGTGGTCGGGAAAGAATTCCCGGCGTTCCCGTCGCATCTCAAGAGGAGGCGCTGTCCACAGGAAAGGCGAGAGGAACTCCAGGGTCGTGCCACCATTCCCAGAGTCCCCCAGATGTCTCAGTCCATTCCAGGGAAGCCTGTTTCCCCGGCACTGCCTCGACTTTCAAACCGAGGATCGACTGACACCACGGTGGCACGTGGGACATCACTGGGGGAAAGCATCGTTGGAAAGCCTGGTGGGAAAGCAAAGCCTCATGGGAAAGCCTCGAGGGAAAGCCACAGATCCCTTGATCCAAAGCGAAGGGAAGCGTGACACTGCTGCTACAGCTCGGGAGGAAAGCGCTCTTGCATGTCCACACTCGAGACCAGGACTGACTCCCCTGGGGAGACTACAGAAGTACCCCAAGATCCATGTCAGCCCTGGAGAGGAATCCTCAGTTCCGGAACAGACTCCACACAAGGACTTAGGCCCCGGCATCGACGGGAGAGGAATCCCGAGAGGCCCCCGAGCAACTCGTATGGGGGACCTGCCTTTCCTGAGGCCACCAGAGCGGGATCCTGATGTCCCCGTTGTAAGTCGAGAGCACCGGCCCAACTCGAGAAAAATCCAGGAGGTTCTCCCTTCCAGGCGAGATGAGGCCCTTTCCGCTGAGGCGTCTCGAGGCTAATCACACCAAACCTCTGGAACTTCCAAAAGGGCCCTTCACACACTTGCTAAAACTAAAAGAAGTTCGCCTGACATACCCGTCTTCACTCGAGAGGAAGCACGAGAGTCCCGCCCACATCTAGAGGAACCCCGTTTCCGCCTCCTAGCACGAGAGGAGGTATCCTTTGCCTGATTGGTCGGGAAAGAATTCCCGGCGTTCCCGTCGCATCTCAAGAGGAGGCACTCTCCACAGGAAAGGCGAGCGGAACTCCAGGGTCGTGCCACAATTCCAGAGTCCCCCAGATGTCTCAAGTCCATTCCAGGGAAACCTGTTTCCCTACACTGCCTCGAATTTCAGGACGAGGATCCACTCACACCACGGTGGCACGTGGGACAGCCCTTTGGGAAATCCTTGAGGGAAAGCCACAGATCCCTTGATCCATGCGAAGAGAAGCGTGACACTGCTGCTACAGCTTCAGGAGGAAAGCGCACCTGCATGCCCCACTCGAGACGAGGACTGACTCCCCTGGGGAGACTCCAGAAGTACCCCAAGAATCTATGTCAGCACTGGAGAGGAAATCCTCATGTTCCGGCACCGACTCCACACAAGGTCTTAGGCCCCGGCATCGACGGGAGAGGAATCCCGAGAGGCCCCGAGCAACTCGCATGGGGACTGGCCTTTCCTGAGGCCACCAGAGCGGGTCCCTGAGGTCCCCGTCGTAAGTCGAGAGCACCTGCACCAACTCGAGAAAATGCAGGAGGTTCTCCCTCCAGGGAGATGAGGCCCATTTCCTCTGAGGCGTCCCCAGGCTAATCACACCTAACCTCTGGAACTTCCAAAGGGTCCTTCACACCCTTGCTGCAACTCAAGAAGTTCCCGACATACCCGTCTCCACTCGAGAGGAAGCACGAGAGTCCCGCCAATCCAGAGGAGCCCCGTTTCCGCCTCCTAGCTCGAGAGGAGGGATCCTTTCCCTGCGTGGTCGGGAAAGAATTCCGGCGTTCCGTCGCATCTCAAGAGGAGGCGCTCTCCACAGGAAAGGCGAGAGGAACTCCAGGGTCGTGCCACCATTCCCAGAGTCCCCAGATGTCTCAGTCCATTCCAGGGAAACCTGTTTTCCCTGCACTGCCTCGACTTTCAAGCCGAGGATCGACTCACACCACGGTGGCACGTGGGACAGCCCTGTGGGAAAGCCTCGTGGAAAGCCTCGGGAAAGCCTCGAGGGAAAGCCACAGATCCCTTGATCCACGAAGGGAAGCGTGACACTGCTGCTACAGCTCGGGAGGAAAGCGCACGTGCATGCCCCACTCGAGACGAGGACTGACTCCCCTGGGGAGACTCCAGAAGTACCCCAAGATCCATGTCAGCACTGGAGAGGAATCCTCAGGTTCCGGCACCGACTCCACACAAGGTCTTAGGCCCCGGCATCGACGGAGAGGAATCCCGAGAGCCCCCGAGCAACTCGCATGGGGACTGGCCTTTCCTGAGGCCACCAGAGCGGGTCCCTGAGGTCCCCATCGTAAGTCGAGAGCACCTGCCGCAACTCGAGAAAATCCAGGAGGTTCTCCCTCCAGGCGAGATGAGGCCCATTTCCTCTGAGGCGTCCCAGGCTAATCACACCTAACCTGGAACTTCCAAAGGTCCTTCACACCCTTGCTGCAACTCAAGAAGTTCCCCGACATACCCGTCTCCACTCGAGAGGCACGAGAGTCCCTCCAGAGGAGCCCCGTTTCCGCCTCATAGCTCGAGAGAAGGGATCTTTCCCTGCGTGGTCGGGAAAGAATTCCGGCGTTCCCGTCGCATCTCAAGAGGAGGCGCTCTCCACAGGAAAGGCGAGAGGAACTCCAGGGTCGTGCCACCATTCCAAGAGCCCCAGATGTCTCAGTCCATTCCAGGGAAACCTGTTTTCCCTGCACTGCCTCGACTTTCAAGCCGAGGATCGACTCACAACGGTGGCACGTGGGACAGCCCTGTGGGAAAGCCTGGTGGGAAAGCTCGTGGGAAAGCCTCGGAAAGCCTCGAGGAAAGCCACAGATCCCTTGATCCACGCGAAGGGAAGCGTGACACTGCTGCTACAGCTCGGGAGGAAAGCGCACGTGCATGCCCCCACTCGAGACGAGGACTGACTCCCTGGGGAGACTCCAGAAACCCCCAAGATCCATGTCAGCACTGGAGAGGAATCCTCAGGTTCCGGAACCGACTCCACACAAGGTCTTAGGCCGGCATCGATGGGAGAGGAATCCGAAAGGCCCTCGAGCAACTCGCATGGGGACTGGCCTTTCCTGAGGCCACCAGAGCGGGTCCCTGAGGTCCCCGTCGTAAGTCAGAACCTGCCGCAACTCGAGAAAATCCAGGAGGTTCTCCCTTCCAGGCGAGATGAGGCCCATTTCCTGAGGCGTCTCGAGGCTAATCACACCTAACCTCTGGAACTTCCAAAGGTCCTTCACACCCTTGCTGCAACTCAAGAAGTTCCCCGACATACCCGTCTCCACTCGAGAGGAAGCACGAGAGTCCCGCCCACATCCAGAGGAGCCCCGTTTCCGCCTCCTAGCTCGAGAGGAGGGATCCTTTCCCTGCGTGGTCGGGAAAGAATTCCCGGCGTTCCCGTCGCATCTCAAGAGGAGGCGCTCTCCACAGGAAAGGCGAGAGGAACTCCAGGGTCGTGCCACCATTCCCAGAGTCCCCAGATGTCTCAGTCCATTCCAGGAAACCTGTTTCCCGCACTGCCTCGACTTTCAAGCCGAGGATCAACTCACACCACGGTGGCACGTGGGGTGTGGTGGAAAGCGTCATGGAAAGCCTCGTGGAAAGCCTCGAGGAAAGCCACTGATCCTACCGGGAAGGGAAGCGTGACACTGCTGCTACAGCTCGGGAGGAAAGCGCACGTGCATGCCCCCACTCGAGACGAGGACTGACTCCCCTGGGGAGACTCCAGAAGTACCCCAAGATCATGTCAGCACTGGAGAGGAATCCTCAGGTTCCGGCCCCGACTCCACACAAGGTCTTAGGCCCTGGCATCGATGGGAGAGGAACCGACAGGCCCCCTAGCAACTCGCATGGGGACTGGCCTTTCCTGAGGCACCAGAGCGGGTCCATGAGGTCCCGTCGTAAGTCAAGAGCACCTGCCGCAACTCGGAAAATCCAGGAGGTTCTCCCCTGCCAGGCGAGATGAGGCCCGTTTTCCACTGAGGTCTCGAGGCTAATCACACTTGACCTCTGGAACTTCCAAAGGTCTTTCACACCATGCTGCAACTCAAGAAGTTCCCCGACATACCCGTTTCCACTCAAGAGGAAGCACGAGGGTCCCGCCCACGTCCAGAGGAGCTCCGTTTCCGGCTCATAGCTCGAGAGGACGGATCCTTTCCCTGCTTGGTCGGGAAAGAATTCCCGGCATTCCCATCGCATCTCAAGAGGAGGCGCTCTCCAAAGGAAAGGGGAGAGGAAATCAGGGTCGTGCCACCATTCCAAGTCTCCCCCAGATATCTCAGTCCGTTCCACAGGAAACCTGTTTTCCCTGCACTGCCTTGGCTTTCACGCCGAGGATCGACTCACACCACGTGACACGTGGGACAGCCCTGTGGGAAAGCCTCGTGGGAAAGACTCGAGGAAAGCCACAGATCCCTTGGTCCACGCAAGGGGAAGCGTGACACTGCTGCTACAGCATGGGAGGAAAGGGCACGCTCATGCCCCACTCGAGACGAGGCCTGACTCCTTTGTGGAGACTCCAGAAGTACCCCAAAATCCATGTCAGCACTGGAGAGGAATCCTCAGCTTCCGGCCCCGACTCCACACAAGGTCTTAGGCCCGGCATCGACGGGAGAGGAATCACCAGAGGCCCCCTAGCAACGCATGATAACTGGCCTTTCCTGCGGCCGCCAGAGCGGTCCCTGAATCCTGTCGTAACTCGAGAGCACCTGCTGAAACTCGGGAATATCCAGGAGCCTCTCCGTTCCAGGCGACATGAGGCCCATTTCCGCTGAGGCATCTCGAGACTAACCACACCTAACCTCTGGAACTTCCATGGGTCCTTCACACCCTTGCTGCAACTCAAGAAGTTCCCGACATACCCGTTCCTCTTCACGTTCTGCCATAATGGTGGTGTCATCTGCATATCTAAGTTGATTGATATTTCTACCGGCAATCTTGATTCCAGCTTATGTATCTTCCATCCCAGCATTTTTCATGATGTACTCTGCATAGAAGTTAAATAAACAGGGTGACAATATACAGCCTTGACATACTCCTTTTCCTTTTTGGAACCAGTCTGTTGTTCCATGTCCTGCTCTAACTGTTGCTTCCTGACCTTCATCCAGATTTCTCAAGAGGCAGGTTAGGTGGTCTGGTATTCCCATCTCTTTCAGAATTGTGGCTAAAACAACAGTAAAAGGACCTTTCCGATGTCAGGCCAAGGAATTGTGTTTCCAGTCATTGAGCCACACCTGATCACTGAGCACAAATTCATGAATCTGTTCCTCAAGGGGGAATGATATTCTTTTTTATACAAACTTAGTTACCTGATTTATTACCTTACCTAATTGTTCCATCTGCTGTGAAATCCCCCCTTACTTGTGGCAAATCTGCTAACACCTGCCTCACTGTGGGAGGGGGTCTCCCATAGAAAATTTCATAAGGACAACAACTGTGGGAACGTGCGGTTACCCGTAATATGAGTAAGTCTGCCGGAAGCAAGCCCATCCACGTACAGTCAGTCTCTATGATCCATTTTGAAAGTGTCTCTTCAAGAGTTTGGTTGTTTCTTTCCACCATTCCAGAACACTGGGGCCTATATGCTGTATGTAATTTCCACTGATATTTAGAGCTTCACATACCTGTTAATTAACGCGGCTACAAAGACAGGGCCATTGTCGGATTCTATACTGGTTGGAAACCCAAGTCTGGGAATTATTTCTCAAATCAGCGAGCTACTTCATTTTCTTTTTCAGATCAGGTAGGGAAGGCCTCTGCCCAACCGGAGAAGGTACCTACTATTCTAGTAAGTCATGATAACAGGTGACTGCCTTTGCTTCCCCGAAGGACACTCGCTTTCCCTGCATCCTGAGAACTCCACGTCTCAGCCAGTTGGAAAAGCGCTTCTTGGAGGTCATTATTCAGGGGCAACTTCCCCTGGAGCCCGGGGCCATAGGGAGCGGCTCCACACTCCCAGGGAAAGGCAGAGCCACAGCCACACATCTGTCCCATCCCCTTTGCTCTGTAGGAGAGCTCTAGTGAGCCTAGGTCTGTCAGGAAAATTCTTGGCTCCTATGGGGACACATTCTATGTGTGAAACTGCATCCAGGACCTAGGGGCCACAGGGCGCCTGTTTCTCTCGGGGGCGGAGGGGTGGGGGGCCTGAAGCAGTGCGGCCCAGCAACAGCTTCCACATCCATCCAATTGCTCTTTTCTTACCTCTGATAGAACTAGCTTTGTTCCAGCCTTTGGCAATTTGGAGGCAAGCGGCCCCACTTCCTCCCCAAGGAGGCATGGGACCTACTTTGAGTGGAAAGGCCCCTCACGGAGCTGAAACCCAGGAAGGCACCCAGTCATGTCTGACACATTCCTGCATCCTGCTTCTTCATGAGCAATACCGCTATAAGCTAGGCAATGTCTTTCCAAGGCTCAGAAAGGACAGGGGAGATGCATGGTGCTGCCTCTGGAATTTCGGTCCTCTGAGCAGACCTGGAGGTCTCCCCTTGAAGGAGCTAACCAGTTTCTTCCAAATACAGGCTTGCAAACACACACTGGGTGGCTGCCTCTTCTTCCCTGAAGGACGATCACTTTCCCCGCATCCTGTGAACTCTGCATCCCAGCCTGCTGGAAAAGCGCTTCTTGGAGGTCATTTTTCAAGGACAATTTTCCCTGGAGCCCGGGCCGTAGGGAGGGCCCATGCTCGCTGGGAAAGGCAGAGTCACATCCACAGTCTGTTCTACCCCCTTTTGCCCTGTAGGAGAGCTCTAGTGAGCCTAGGTCTGTCAGGAAAATTCTTGGCTCCTATGGGGACACACCCTGTGTGTTAACCTGCATATCGGACCTAGGGGCCACAGGGCGCCTGTTCCTCTCGGGGGGACCCTGAAGTGGTGCGGCCCAGCAACAGCCTGAACATCCATCCGATTGCTCTTTTCTTCCTTCTGATAGAGCTAGCTTTGCTTCTCGCTTTGGCATTTCGGAAGCCAGGGGGAGCCCCACCGCTGTTGTCCTGGGGTCTATTGGAGGTACCGGGTCTATTGGACCCCAGCATGGCACCCGACCCCCTCAGACACACTCCCGCCTCCTTCCCCATGGGCAGGACTGTTCTGACCTAGGAATGTGTTCCCAAGGCTCAGAAAATGCAGGGAGACACACGGCCCTGACTCTGGAACTGAGGCCGTTGGAGCAGGCCTGGAGGTCTGACGTCTGAGACGCCAAACACTTGCTGCAAGATACAGGTGTGAAAACACACTCTCTGGGGCTGCCTTTCCTTCCTCCAAGGAAGAGAGCTTTTCCAGTCTCCTCCGTGCTGAGTCATACAAGGCTGGAAAGGTCTGGCTTCGAGGGCATTTCTCAGCGGCAATGGCCCCTGAGGCCCTGCACCAGGGAGGGATCCTACCCTCCCAGGGGAAGTCAAAGCAACCTCCAAACAGCTGTTCTCTCATGTTTCCTCTGCAGGAGGGAGCTAGTGAGCCCAGGTCTGTCTGGAACGTTCTTGGATCCTGCGGGGAAATCATCCTGGGAGCCCACCTGGATACCAGTCGTAGGGGCTAAAATTCGCATTTTCCTTCCTTGAGCCCTAACGCAGTACAGCCTAGCAACTGCTTGAAAATCCATGCTGTCCTGTTGCTAGGTTTTTCTTCGCTCTGGAGCAGAGCGCGCTTTGCTCCGGGGCGGGGGGAGGGGGCGATTTGCGGATTGGTGGTCAGGGCGGAAGCAGGAGGTGTGGCACGTGCAAAGATCCGTTGGCCTGGGGTCCATCTGGAGGTTGCAAGGTGCCGACCCTCTGATCCGAGAGTGCGTACGCGGCCACATAGGAC
>NW_017213251.1:0-15784 GCF_001704415.2 Capra hircus | reverse complement strand
GGGGGAAGAGGAGGCAGCCCAGCCCCCTCAAGCTGAAACCCTGCTTTGCACGGAGCTAAGAGCGCCTCCAGTAAGGCAGAGCTCTAGCTCTGCTCAGAGCCCCGATCTGGCAGCGTCCCCTGCGCGAGGCTGCTCTGCCGGGCCGAGCATTGCCCAGACTTGCCTTGCTTTTAGGCTCCCTCTCCAGGGAAGAGCAGGCTGTGTGAGGCTGGGAGACGCCACTGGTTACTTCCTTGCCTCAGCTCCGCTCCTGCCTTGCCTTTGCACTTAGGTGCCAGGCGTCCTTGGGGGGGCTTAGGGCTGGTGGGTTGCACACTGCCAAGGGATCCAGCAGTGAGAGCTCTGTCAGAGGGAAGGGAAGGGCAACTGCAGGACTCCTCCAGCGGATGCGTGGCCGGCCAGACTCAGCGCCGCACGGAGAGCACCAGGCTCCCAGGGCCCCTGGCTGGGGTCTTCAGCCCCGCACACCGGGAGGCTGATTCCGTGTTCGCCCAAAAAGTGTATGACAGACGTAGGTTCCCTAGCACTCTCCTCCCCAGCAGAGACATGTGCAGGTGGTTGGGGCCTGATCCTGCGTGTCTGGGTTCCCGCCCACAGCCCCAACTCAGGGGAAGCAGCCCCTGAGGCAAGACCTGCTGGAGGAGCCCTGAGCCCCCGCCTGATAGGCGAGTGCACAGCCAGCAGGGAAGCGAGCCTCCTAGGGGGAAGAGGAGGCAGCCCAGCCCTGTCATGCTGAAAGCCCTGCTTGCACGGAGCTAAGTGGGCCTCCTGTTCGGCAGAGCTCTAGCTCTGCTCAGAGCCCCGATCTCGCAGAGTTACTGGCGTTGGGCCCTTCTGCCATGGGCGAGCCTTGCCCAGACTTGCCTTGCTTTTAGGCTCCCTCCCCAGGAAGGAGCAGCCTGTGTGAGGCTGGGAGACGCCACTGGCGCCTTCCTGCCTTCAGCTCTGCTCCTGCCTTGCCTTTGCCCTTAGGTTCCAAGCGTCCTTGAGGAGGGCTCAGGGGCTGGTGGGTTGCACACTGCCAAGGGCTCCAGCAGTGAGAGCTCTGTCAGAGGGAGGCGAGGGTAACAGCAGGTATCCTTCAGCGGTTGCTTGGCTGCCCAGACTCAGCGCCGCACGGAGAGCACGAGGCTCCCAGGGCCCCTGGCAGGCGTCTTCAGCCCCGGAGAACCAAAGGCTGTCTCCGTGGGTGCCCAGAGAGTATATGACAGACGTAGGTTCCCTAGCACTCTCCTCCCCAGCAGAGACATGTGCAGGTGGTTGGGGCCTGATCCTGCGTGTCTGGGTTCCCGCCCACAGCACCAGCTCAGGGGAAGCAGCCCCTGAGGCAAGACCTGCTGGAGGAGCCCTGCGCCCCCGCCTGATAGGCGAATGCAGAGCCAGCAGGGAAGCGAGCCTCCTCGGGGGAAGAGGAGGCAGCCCAGCCCCGTCAAGCTGAAAGCCTTGCTTGCACGGAGCCAAGTGCGCCTCCAGTTCGGCAGAGCTCTAGCTCTGCTCAGAGCCCCGATCTGGCAGAGTTCCCGTCGCGAGGCTGCTCTGCCATGGGCGAGCCTTGCCCAGACTTGCCTTGCTTTTAGGCTCCCTCTCCAGGAAGGAGCAGGCTGTGTGAGGCTGGGAGACGCCACTGGCGCCTTCCTGGCTTCAGCTATGCTCCTGCCTTGCCTATGCACTTAGCTCCCAAGCGTCCTTGAGGAGGGCTCAGGGGCTGCTGGGTTGCACACTGACAAGGGCTCCATCAGTGAGAGCTCTGTCAGAGGGAAGCGAAGGGCAAAAGCAGGGCTCCTTCTGCGGTTGCTTTGCCGCCCAGACTCAGCGCCGCACGGAGAACACCAGGCTCCCAGGGCCCCTGGCTGGAGTCTGCAGCCCCGGACAACCAAAGGCTGTCTCTGTGGGTGCCCTGAGAGTGTGTGACAGACGTAGGTTCCCTAGCACTCTCCTCCCCAGCAGAGACATGTGCAGGTGGTTGGGGCCTTATACTGGGTGTCTGGGTTCCCGCCCACAGGACCAGCTCAGGGGAAGCAGCCCCTGAGGCAAGACCTGCTGGAGGAGCCCTGCGCCCCGCCTGATAGGCGAGTGCAGAGCCAGCAGGGAAGCGAGCCTCCTCGGGGGAAGAGGAGGCAGCCCAGCCCCGTCAAGCTGAAAGCCCTGCTTGCACGGAGCCAAGTGCGCCTCCAGTACTGCAGAGCTCTAGCTCTGCTCAGAGGCCCGATCTGACAGAGTTCCTGGCGTGGGGCTTGTTCTGCCATGGGCGAGCCTTGCCCAGACTTGCCTTGCTTTTAGGCTCCCTCCCCAGGAAGGAGCAGGCTGTGTGAGGCTGGGAGACGCCACTTCCGCCTTCCTGGCTTCAGCTCTTGTCCTTTGCACTTAGGTCCCAAGCGTCCTTGAGGAGGGCTCAGGGGCTGGTGGGTTGCACACTGCCAAGGGCTCCAGCAGTGAGAGCTCTGTCAGAGGGAAGCGAGGGCAACAGCAGGTATCCTTCAGCGGTTGCTTGGCTGCCCAGACTCAGCGCTGCACGGAGAGCACCAGGTTCCAAGGGCCCCTGGCTGGGGTTTGCAGCCCCGCACACCTAGAGGCTGACTCCGTGGGTGCCTAGAAAGTGTGTGACAGACGTAGCTTCCCTAGCACTCTCCTCCCCAACAGAGACATGTGCAGGTGGTTGGGCCTGATCCTGCGTGTCTGGGTTCACGCCCGCATCCCCAACTCAGGGGAAGCAGCCCCTGAGGCAAGACCTGCTGGAGGAGCCCTGAGCCCCCGCCTGATAGGCGAGTGCACAGCCAGCAGGGAAGCGAGCCTCCTAGGGGGAAGAGGAGGCAGCCCAGCCCCCTCAAGCTGAAACCCTGCTTGCACGGAGCTAAGAGCGCCTCCAGTAAGGCAGAGCTCTAGCTCTGCTCAGAGCCCCGATCTGGCAGCGTCCCCTGCGCGAGGCTGCTCTGCCGGGGCCGAGCATTGCCCAGACTTGCCTTGCTTTTAGGCTCCCTCTCCAGGGAAGAGCAGGCTGTGTGAGGCTGGGAGACGCCACTGGTTACTTCCTTGCCTCAGCTCCGCTCCTGCCTTGCCTTTGCACTTAGGTGCCAGGCGTCCTTGGGGAGGGCTTAGGGGCTGGTGGGTTGCACACTGCCAAGGGATCCAGCAGTGAGAGCTCTGTCAGAGGGAAGGGAAGGGCAACTGCAGGACTCCTCCAGCGGATGCGTGGCCGGCCAGACTCAGCGCCGCACGGAGAGCACCAGGCTCCCAGGGCCCCTGGCTGGGGTCTTCAGCCCCGCACACCGGGAGGCTGATTCCGTGTTCGCCCAAAAAGTGTATGACAGACGTAGGTTCCCTAGCACTCTCCTCCCCAGCAGAGACATGTGCAGGTGGTTGGGGCCTGATCCTGCGTGTCTGGGTTCCCGCCCACAGCCCCAACTCAGGGGAAGCAGCCCCTGAGGCAAGACCTGCTGGAGGAGCCCTGAGCCCCCGCCTGATAGGCGAGTGCACAGCCAGCAGGGAAGCGAGCCTCCTAGGGGGAAGAGGAGGCAGCCCAGCCCTGTCATGCTGAAAGCCCTGCTTGCACGGAGCTAAGTGGGCCTCCTGTTCGGCAGAGCTCTAGCTCTGCTCAGAGCCCCGATCTCGCAGAGTTACTGGCGTTGGGCCCTTCTGCCATGGGCGAGCCTTGCCCAGACTTGCCTTGCTTTTAGGCTCCCTCCCCAGGAAGGAGCAGCCTGTGTGAGGCTGGGAGACGCCACTGGCGCCTTCCTGCCTTCAGCTCTGCTCCTGCCTTGCCTTTGCCCTTAGGTTCCAAGCGTCCTTGAGGAGGGCTCAGGGGCTGGTGGGTTGCACACTGCCAAGGGCTCCAGCAGTGAGAGCTCTGTCAGAGGGAGGCGAGGGTAACAGCAGGTATCCTTCAGCGGTTGCTTGGCTGCCCAGACTCAGCGCCGCACGAGCAGAGCAGGGCCCCTGGAGGGCTCCCAGGCTGCCCCTGACAGACGTAGGTTCCCGCACTCTCCTCATTCAGGTGGTTGGGGCCTGCCCGTGTCTGGGGCCCACAGCACCAGCTCAGGGGAAAGCCCCTGAGGACCTGCTCTCCTGATGGGTGCAGAGCCAGCAGGGAAGCGAGCCTCCTCGGGGAAGAGGAGCAGAGCCCCGTCAATATGACGGAGCCAACAGTTAGGTGCTCCGATCTAGCAGGCTGCTCTCTCCTCTTGCCCAGCAGGAAGGAGCATGTGCAGACGTGGTCCTGGGCTCCTGCCTTGCCTATGCCTTAGCTCCAGCGTCCTTGGGAGGGCTGGGCTGGGGTTGCACACTGACAAGGGCTCCAGCAGTGAGAGCTCTGTCAGAGGGAAGGAGGGCAAAAGCAGGATCCTTCAGCGGTTGCTGGCCGCCCAGACTCAGCGCCGCACGGAGAACACCAGGCTCCCAGGGCCCCTGGCTGGGTCTGCAGCCCGGACACCAAAGGCTGTTCCGTGTGCCCAAGAGTGTGTGACAGACGTAGGTTCCCTAGCACTCTCCTCCCCAGCAGAGACATGTGCAGGTGGTTGGGGCCTGATCCTGGTGTCTGGGTTCCCGCCCACAGCCCCCTCAGGGGAAGCAGCCCCTGAGGCAAGACCTGCTGGAGGAGCCCTGCGCCCCCGCCTGATAGGCGAGTGCAGAGCCAGCAGGGAAGCGAGCCTCCTAGGGGAAGAGGAGGCAGCCCAGCCCCGTCAAGCTGAAAGCCCTGCTTGCACGGAGCCAAGTGGCCTCCAACGGCAGAGCTCTAGCTCTGCTCAGAGCCCGATCTGCAGAGTTCTGGCGTTGGCCTTCTGCCATGGGCGAGCCTTGCCCAGACTTGCCTTGCTTTTAGGCTCCCTCCCCAGGAAGGAGCAGGCTGTGTGAGGCTGGGAGACGCCACTGGCGCCTTCCTGCTTCAGCTCTTGCCTTTGCCTTAGGTCCAAGCGTCCTTGAGGAGGGCTCAGGGGCTGGTGGGTTGCACACTGCCAAGGGCTCCAGCAGTGAGAGCTCTGTCAGAGGGAAGCGAGGGCAACAGCAGGTATCCTTCAGCGGTTGCTTGGCTGCCCAGACTCAGCGCCGCACGGAGAGCACCAGGCTCCCAGGGCCCCTGGCTGGGTCTTCAGCCCCGGACACCAAGGCTGTCTCCGTGGGTGCCCAGAAGTGTATGACAGACGTAGGTTCCCTAGCACTCTCCTCCCCAGCAGAGACATGTGCAGGTGGTTGGGGCCTGATCCTGCGTGTCTGGGTTCCCGCCCACAGCCCAGCTCAGGGGAAGCAGCCCCTGAGGCAAGACCTGCTGGAGGAGCCCTGCGCCCCCTGATAGGCGATGCAGAGCCAGCAGGGAAGCGAGCCTCCTCGGGGAAGAGGAGGCAGCCCAGCCCCGTCAAGCTGAAAGCCCTGCTTGCACGGAGCCAAGTGCGCCTCCAGTTCGGCAGAGCTCTAGCTCTGCTCAGAGCCCCGATCTGGCAGAGTCCCGTCGCGAGGCTGCTCTGCCATGGGCGAGCCTTGCCCAGACTTGCCTTGCTTTTAGGCTCCCTCTCCAGGAAGGAGCAGGCTGTGTGAGGCTGGGAGACGCCACTGGCCTTCCTGGCTTCAGCTATGCTCCTGCCTTGCCTATGCACTTAGCTCCCAAGCGTCCTTGAGGAGGGCTCAGGGGCTGCTGGGTTGCACACTGACAAGGGCTCCATCAGTGAGAGCTCTGTCAGAGGGAAGCGAAGGGCAAAAGCAGGGCTCCTTCTGCGGTTGCTTTGCCGCCCAGACTCAGCGCCGCACGGAGAACACCAGGCTCCCAGGGCCCCTGGCTGGAGTCTGCAGCCCCGGACAACCAAAGGCTGTCTCTGTGGGTGCCCTGAGAGTGTGTGACAGACGTAGGTTCCCTAGCACTCTCCTCCCCAGCAGAGACATGTGCAGGTGGTTGGGGCCTTATACTGGGTGTCTGGGTTCCCGCCCACAGGACCAGCTCAGGGGAAGCAGCCCCTGAGGCAAGACCTGCTGGAGGAGCCCTGCGCCCCGCCTGATAGGCGAGTGCAGAGCCAGCAGGGAAGCGAGCCTCCTCGGGGGAAGAGGAGGCAGCCCAGCCCCGTCAAGCTGAAAGCCCTGCTTGCACGGAGCCAAGTGCGCCTCCAGTACTGCAGAGCTCTAGCTCTGCTCAGAGGCCCGATCTGACAGAGTTCCTGGCGTGGGGCTTGTTCTGCCATGGGCGAGCCTTGCCCAGACTTGCCTTGCTTTTAGGCTCCCTCCCCAGGAAGGAGCAGGCTGTGTGAGGCTGGGAGACGCCACTTCCGCCTTCCTGGCTTCAGCTCTTGTCCTTTGCACTTAGGTCCCAAGCGTCCTTGAGGAGGGCTCAGGGGCTGGTGGGTTGCACACTGCCAAGGGCTCCAGCAGTGAGAGCTCTGTCAGAGGGAAGCGAGGGCAACAGCAGGTATCCTTCAGCGGTTGCTTGGCTGCCCAGACTCAGCGCTGCACGGAGAGCACCAGGTTCCAAGGGCCCCTGGCTGGGTTTGCAGCCCCGCACACCTAGAGGCTGACTCCGTGGGTGCCTAGAAAGTGTGTGACAGACGTAGCTTCCCTAGCACTCTCCTCCCCAACAGAGACATGTGCAGGTGGTTGGGGCCTGATCCTGCGTGTCTGGGTTCACGCCCGCATCCCCAACTCAGGGGAAGCAGCCCCTGAGGCAAGACCTGCTGGAGGAGCCCTGAGCCCCCGCCTGATAGGCGAGTGCACAGCCAGCAGGGAAGCGAGCCTCCTAGGGGGAAGAGGAGGCAGCCCAGCCCCCTCAAGCTGAAACCCTGCTTGCACGGAGCTAAGAGCGCCTCCAGTAAGGCAGAGCTCTAGCTCTGCTCAGAGCCCCGATCTGGCAGCGTCCCTGCGCGAGGCTGCTCTGCCGGGCCGAGCATTGCCCAGACTTGCCTTGCTTTTAGGCTCCCTCTCCAGGGAAGAGCAGGCTGTGTGAGGCTGGGAGACGCCACTGGTTACTCCTTGCCTCAGCTCCGCTCCTGCCTTGCCTTTGCACTTAGGTGCCAGGCGTCCTTGGGAGGGCTTAGGGGCTGGTGGGTTGCACACTGCCAAGGGATCCAGCAGTGAGAGCTCTGTCAGAGGGAAGGGAAGGGCAACTGCAGGACTCCTCCAGCGGATGCGTGGCCGGCCAGACTCAGCGCCGCACGGAGAGCACCAGGCTCCCAGGGCCCCTGGCTGGGGTCTTCAGCCCCGCACACCGGAGGCTGATTCCGTGTTCGCCCAAAAAGTGTATGACAGACGTAGGTTCCCTAGCACTCTCCTCCCCAGCAGAGACATGTGCAGGTGGTTGGGGCCTGATCCTGCGTGTCTGGGTTCCCGCCCACAGCCCCAACTCAGGGGAAGCAGCCCCTGAGGCAAGACCTGCTGGAGGAGCCCTGAGCCCCCGCCTGATAGGCGAGTGCACAGCCAGCAGGGAAGCGAGCCTCCTAGGGGGAAGAGGAGGCAGCCCAGCCCTGTCATGCTGAAAGCCCTGCTTGCACGGAGCTAAGTGGCCTCCTGTTCGGCAGAGCTCTAGCTCTGCTCAGAGCCCCGATCTCGCAGAGTTACTGGCGTTGGGCCTTCTGCCATGGGCGAGCCTTGCCCAGACTTGCCTTGCTTTTAGGCTCCCTCCCCAGGAAGGAGCAGCCTGTGTGAGGCTGGGAGACGCCACTGGCGCCTTCCTGCCTTCAGCTCTGCTCCTGCCTTGCCTTTGCCCTTAGGTTCCAAGCGTCCTTGAGGAGGGCTCAGGGGCTGGTGGGTTGCACACTGCCAAGGGCTCCAGCAGTGAGAGCTCTGTCAGAGGGAGGCGAGGGTAACAGCAGGTATCCTTCAGCGGTTGCTTGGCTGCCCAGACTCAGCGCCGCACGGAGAGCACGAGGCTCCCAGGGCCCCTGGCAGGCGTCTTCAGCCCCGGAGAACCAAAGGCTGTCTCCGTGGGTGCCCAGAGAGTATATGACAGACGTAGGTTCCCTAGCACTCTCCTCCCCAGCAGAGACATGTGCAGGTGGTTGGGGCCTGATCCTGCGTGTCTGGGTTCCCGCCCACAGCACCAGCTCAGGGGAAGCAGCCCCTGAGGCAAGACCTGCTGGAGGAGCCCTGCGCCCCCGCCTGATAGGCGAATGCAGAGCCAGCAGGGAAGCGAGCCTCCTCGGGGGAAGAGGAGGCAGCCCAGCCCCGTCAAGCTGAAAGCCTTGCTTGCACGGAGCCAAGTGCGCCTCCAGTTCGGCAGAGCTCTAGCTCTGCTCAGAGCCCCGATCTGGCAGAGTTCCCGTCGCGAGGCTGCTCTGCCATGGGCGAGCCTTGCCCAGACTTGCCTTGCTTTTAGGCTCCCTCTCCAGGAAGGAGCAGGCTGTGTGAGGCTGGGAGACGCCACTGGCGCCTTCCTGGCTTCAGCTATGCTCCTGCCTTGCCTATGCACTTAGCTCCCAAGCGTCCTTGAGGAGGGCTCAGGGGCTGCTGGGTTGCACACTGACAAGGGCTCCATCAGTGAGAGCTCTGTCAGAGGGAAGCGAAGGGCAAAAGCAGGGCTCCTTCTGCGGTTGCTTTGCCGCCCAGACTCAGCGCCGCACGGAGAACACCAGGCTCCCAGGGCCCCTGGCTGGAGTCTGCAGCCCCGGACAACCAAAGGCTGTCTCTGTGGGTGCCCTGAGAGTGTGTGACAGACGTAGGTTCCCTAGCACTCTCCTCCCCAGCAGAGACATGTGCAGGTGGTTGGGGCCTGATACTGGGTGTCTGGGTTCCCGCCCACAGGACCAGCTCAGGGGAAGCAGCCCCTGAGGCAAGACCTGCTGGAGGAGCCCTGCGCCCCGCCTGATAGGCGAGTGCAGAGCCAGCAGGGAAGCGAGCCTCCTCGGGGGAAGAGGAGGCAGCCCAGCCCCGTCAAGCTGAAAGCCCTGCTTGCACGGAGCCAAGTGCGCCTCCAGTACGCAGAGCTCTAGCTCTGCTCAGAGGCCCGATCTGACAGAGTTCCTGGCGTGGGCTTGTTCTGCCATGGGCGAGCCTTGCCCAGACTTGCCTTGCTTTTAGGCTCCCTCCCCAGGAAGGAGCAGGCTGTGTGAGGCTGGGAGACGCCACTTCCGCCTTCCTGGCTTCAGCTCTTGTCCTTTGCACTTAGGTCCCAAGCGTCCTTGAGGAGGGCTCAGGGGCTGGTGGGTTGCACACTGCCAAGGGCTCCAGCAGTGAGAGCTCTGTCAGAGGGAAGCGAGGGCAACAGCAGGTATCCTTCAGCGGTTGCTTGGCTGCCCAGACTCAGCGCTGCACGGAGAGCACCAGGTTCCAAGGGCCCCTGGCTGGGTTTGCAGCCCCGCACACCTAGAGGCTGACTCCGTGGGTGCCTAGAAAGTGTGTGACAGACGTAGCTTCCCTAGCACTCTCCTCCCCAACAGAGACATGTGCAGGTGGTTGGGGCCTGATCCTGCGTGTCTGGGTTCACGCCCGCATCCCAACTCAGGGGAAGCAGCCCCTGAGGCAAGACCTGCTGGAGGAGCCCTGAGCCCCCGCCTGATAGGCGAGTGCACAGCCAGCAGGGAAGCGAGCCTCCTAGGGGGAAGAGGAGGCAGCCCAGCCCCCTCAAGCTGAAACCTGCTGCTTCCAGCAGTGAGAGCTCTGTAAGGGGCAGGCAGCGGTGCTCCAGACTCAGCACGGAGAGCACCAGGCTCCCAGGCCCCTGGCTGGGGTCTTAGGCTCCTGCTGACAGACTCCCTAGCACTCTCCTCCCCAGCAGAGACATGTGCAGGTGGTTGGGGCCTGAGCCCACAGACTCAGGGGAAGCAGCCCCTGAGGCAAGACCTGCTGGAGGAGCCCTGAGCCCCGCCTGATAGGCGAGTGCAGGGAAGCGAGCCTCCTCTGGCTGAAAGCCCTGCTTGCACGGAGCTAAGCAGAGCTCTAGCTCTGCTCAGAGCCCGATCTGCAGAGTTACTGGCGTCCCTTCTGCCATGGGCGAGCCTTGCCCAGACTTGCCTTGCTTTTAGGCTCCCTCCCCAGGAAGGAGCAGGCTGTGTGAGGCTGGGAGACGCCACTGGCGCCTTCCTGCTTCAGCTCTTGTCCTTTGCACTTAGGTCCCAAGCGTCCTTGAGGAGGGCTCAGGGGCTGGTGGGTTGCACACTGCCAAGGGCTCCAGCAGTGAGAGCTCTGTCAGAGGGAAGCGAGGGCAACAGCAGGATCCTTCAGCGGTTGCTTGGCTGCCCAGACTCAGCGCCGCACGGAGAGCACCAGGCTCCCAGGGCCCCTGGCTGGGGTCTTCAGCCCCGCACACCAAGGCTGATCCGTGGGTGCCCAAAGTGTGTGACAGACGTAGGTTCCCTAGCACTCTCCTCCCCAGCAGAGACATGTGCAGGTGGTTGGGGCCTGATCCTGCGTGTCTGGGTTCCGCCCGCATCCCCAACTCAGGGGAAGCAGCCCCTGAGGCAAGACCTGCTGGAGGAGCCCTGAGCCCCCGCCTGATAGGCGAGTGCACAGCCAGCAGGGAAGCGAGCCTCCTAGGGGGAAGAGGAGGCAGCCCAGCCCCTCAAGCTGAAACCCTGCTTGCACGGAGCTAAGAGCGCCTCCAGTAAGGCAGAGCTCTAGCTCTGCTCAGAGCCCCGATCTGGCAGCGTCCCTGCGCGAGGCTGCTCTGCCGGGGCGAGCATTGCCCAGACTTGCCTTGCTTTTAGGCTCCCTCTCCAGGGAAGAGCAGGCTGTGTGAGGCTGGGAGACGCCACTGGTTACTTCCTTGCCTCAGCTCCGCTCCTGCCTTGCCTTTGCACTTAGGTCCAGGCGTCCTTGGGGAGGGCTTAGGGGCTGGTGGGTTGCACACTGCCAAGGGATCCAGCAGTGAGAGCTCTGTCAGAGGGAAGGGAGGGCAACTGCAGGATCCTCAGCGGTTGCTGGCCGGCCAGACTCAGCGCCGCACGGAGAGCACCAGGCTCCCAGGGCCCCTGGCTGGGGTCTTCAGCCCCGCACACCGGGAGGCTGATTCCGTGTTGCCCAAAAAGTGTATGACAGACGTAGGTTCCCTAGCACTCTCCTCCCCAGCAGAGACATGTGCAGGTGGTTGGGGCCTGATCCTGCGTGTCTGGGTTCCCGCCCACAGCCCCAACTCAGGGGAAGCAGCCCCTGAGGCAAGACCTGCTGGAGGAGCCCTGAGCCCCCGCCTGATAGGCGAGTGCACAGCCAGCAGGGAAGCGAGCCTCCTAGGGGGAAGAGGAGGCAGCCCAGCCCGTCAAGCTGAAAGCCCTGCTTGCACGGAGCTAAGTGGGCCTCCAGTTCGGCAGAGCTCTAGCTCTGCTCAGAGCCCCGATCTGCAGAGTTACTGGCGTTGGGCTTCTGCCATGGGCGAGCCTTGCCCAGACTTGCCTTGCTTTTAGGCTCCCTCCCAGGAAGGAGCAGCTGTGTGAGGCTGGGAGACGCCACTGGCGCCTTCCTGCCTTCAGCTCTGCTCCTGCCTTGCCTTTGCCTTAGGTTCCAAGCGTCCTTGAGGAGGGCTCAGGGGCTGGTGGGTTGCACACTGCCAAGGGCTCCAGCAGTGAGAGCTCTGTCAGAGGGAGGCGAGGGTAACAGCAGGTATCCTTCAGCGGTTGCTTGGCTGCCCAGACTCAGCGCCGCACGGAGAGCACCAGGCTCCCAGGGCCCCTGGCTGGCGTCTTCAGCCCCGGAGAACCAAAGGCTGTCTCCGTGGGTGCCCAGAGAGTATATGACAGACGTAGGTTCCCTAGCACTCTCCTCCCCAGCAGAGACATGTGCAGGTGGTTGGGGCCTGATCCTGCGTGTCTGGGTTCCCGCCCACAGACCAGCTCAGGGGAAGCAGCCCCTGAGGCAAGACCTGCTGGAGGAGCCCTGCGCCCCGCCTGATAGGCGAGTGCAGAGCCAGCAGGGAAGCGAGCCTCCTCGGGGGAAGAGGAGGCAGCCCAGCCCCGTCAAGCTGAAAGCCCTGCTTGCACGGAGCCAAGTGCGCCTCCAGTACTGCAGAGCTCTAGCTCTGCTCAGAGCCCGATCTGACAGAGTTCCCGTGCGGGCTTGTTCTGCCATGGGCGAGCCTTGCCCAGACTTGCCTTGCTTTTAGGCTCCCTCCCAGGAAGGAGCAGGCTGTGTGAGGCTGGGAGACGCCACTTCGCCTTCCTGGCTTCAGCTCTTGTCCTTTGCACTTAGGTCCCAAGCGTCCTTGAGGAGGGCTCAGGGGCTGGTGGGTTGCACACTGCCAAGGGCTCCAGCAGTGAGAGCTCTGTCAGAGGGAAGCGAGGGCAACAGCAGGTATCCTTCAGCGGTTGCTTGGCTGCCCAGACTCAGCGCTGCACGGAGAGCACCAGGTTCCAAGGGCCCCTGGCTGGGGTTTGCAGCCCCGCACACCTAGAGGCTGACTCCGTGGGTGCCTAGAAAGTGTGTGACAGACGTAGCTTCCCTAGCACTCTCCTCCCCACAGAGACATGTGCAGGTGGTTGGGGCCTGATCCTGCGTGTCTGGGTTCACCCCGCATCCCCAACTCAGGGGAAGCAGCCCCTGAGGCAAGACCTGCTGGAGGAGCCCTGAGCCCCCGCCTGATAGGCGAGTGCACAGCCAGCAGGGAAGCGAGCCTCCTAGGGGGAAGAGGAGGCAGCCCAGCCCCTCAAGCTGAAACCCTGCTTGCACGGAGCTAAGAGCGCCTCCAGTAAGGCAGAGCTCTAGCTCTGCTCAGAGCCCCGATCTGGCAGCGTCCCTGCGCGAGGCTGCTCTGCCGGGGCCGAGCATTGCCCAGACTTGCCTTGCTTTTAGGCTCCCTCTCCAGGGAAGAGCAGGCTGTGTGAGGCTGGGAGACGCCACTGGTTACTTCCTTGCCTCAGCTCCGCTCCTGCCTTGCCTTTGCACTTAGGTGCCAGGCGTCCTTGGGAGGGCTTAGGGGCTGGTGGGTTGCACACTGCCAAGGGATCCAGCAGTGAGAGCTCTGTCAGAGGGAAGGGAAGGGCAACTGCAGGACTCCTCCAGCGGATGCGTGGCCGGCCAGACTCAGCGCCGCACGGAGAGCACCAGGCTCCCAGGGCCCCTGGCTGGGGTCTTCAGCCCCGCACACCGGGAGGCTGATTCCGTGTTCGCCCAAAAAGTGTATGACAGACGTAGGTTCCCTAGCACTCTCCTCCCCAGCAGAGACATGTGCAGGTGGTTGGGGCCTGATCCTGCGTGTCTGGGTTCCCGCCCACAGCCCCAACTCAGGGGAAGCAGCCCCTGAGGCAAGACCTGCTGGAGGAGCCCTGAGCCCCCGCCTGATAGGCGAGTGCACAGCCAGCAGGGAAGCGAGCCTCCTAGGGGGAAGAGGAGGCAGCCCAGCCCTGTCATGCTGAAAGCCCTGCTTGCACGGAGCTAAGTGGGCCTCCTGTTCGGCAGAGCTCTAGCTCTGCTCAGAGCCCCGATCTCGCAGAGTTACTGGCGTTGGGCCCTTCTGCCATGGGCGAGCCTTGCCCAGACTTGCCTTGCTTTTAGGCTCCCTCCCCAGGAAGGAGCAGCCTGTGTGAGGCTGGGAGACGCCACTGGCGCCTTCCTGCCTTCAGCTCTGCTCCTGCCTTGCCTTTGCCCTTAGGTTCCAAGCGTCCTTGAGGAGGGCTCAGGGGCTGGTGGGTTGCACACTGCCAAGGGCTCCAGCAGTGAGAGCTCTGTCAGAGGGAGGCGAGGGTAACAGCAGGTATCCTTCAGCGGTTGCTTGGCTGCCCAGACTCAGCGCCGCACGGAGAGCACGAGGCTCCCAGGGCCCCTGGCAGGCGTCTTCAGCCCCGGAGAACCAAAGGCTGTCTCCGTGGGTGCCCAGAGAGTATATGACAGACGTAGGTTCCCTAGCACTCTCCTCCCCAGCAGAGACATGTGCAGGTGGTTGGGGCCTGATCCTGCGTGTCTGGGTTCCCGCCCACAGCACCAGCTCAGGGGAAGCAGCCCCTGAGGCAAGACCTGCTGGAGGAGCCCTGCGCCCCCGCCTGATAGGCGAATGCAGAGCCAGCAGGGAAGCGAGCCTCCTCGGGGGAAGAGGAGGCAGCCCAGCCCCGTCAAGCTGAAAGCCTTGCTTGCACGGAGCCAAGTGCGCCTCCAGTTCGGCAGAGCTCTAGCTCTGCTCCCCGATCTGGCAGAGTTCCCGTCGCGAGGCTGCTCTGCCATGGGCGAGCCTTGCCCAGACTTGCCTTGCTTTTAGGCTCCCTCTCCAGGAAGGAGCAGGCTGTGTGAGGCTGGGAGACGCCACTGGCGCCTTCCTGGCTTCAGCTATGCTCCTGCCTTGCCTATGCACTTAGCTCCCAAGCGTCCTTGAGGAGGGCTCAGGGGCTGCTGGGTTGCACACTGACAAGGGCTCCATCAGTGAGAGCTCTGTCAGAGGGAAGCGAAGGGCAAAAGCAGGGCTCCTTCTGCGGTTGCTTTGCCGCCCAGACTCAGCGCCGCACGGAGAACACCAGGCTCCCAGGGCCCCTGGCTGGAGTCTGCAGCCCCGGACAACCAAAGGCTGTCTCTGTGGGTGCCCTGAGAGTGTGTGACAGACGTAGGTTCCCTAGCACTCTCCTCCCAGCAGAGACATGTGCAGGTGGTTGGGGCCTTATACTGGGTGTCTGGGTTCCCGCCCACAGGACCAGCTCAGGGGAAGCAGCCCCTGAGGCAAGACCTGCTGGAGGAGCCCTGCGCCCCCGCCTGATAGGCGAGTGCAGAGCCAGCAGGGAAGCGAGCCTCCTCGGGGGAAGAGGAGGCAGCCCAGCCCCGTCAAGCTGAAAGCCCTGCTTGCACGGAGCCAAGTGCGCCTCCAGTACTGCAGAGCTCTAGCTCTGCTCAGAGGCCCGATCTGACAGAGTTCCTGGCGTGGGCTTGTTCTGCCATGGGCGAGCCTTGCCCAGACTTGCCTTGCTTTTAGGCTCCCTCCCCAGGAAGGAGCAGGCTGTGTGAGGCTGGGAGACGCCACTTCCGCCTTCCTGGCTTCAGCTCTTGTCCTTTGCACTTAGGTCCCAAGCGTCCTTGAGGAGGGCTCAGGGGCTGGTGGGTTGCACACTGCCAAGGGCTCCAGCAGTGAGAGCTCTGTCAGAGGGAAGCGAGGGCAACAGCAGGTATCCTTCAGCGGTTGCTTGGCTGCCCAGACTCAGCGCTGCACGGAGAGCACCAGGTTCCAAGGGCCCCTGGCTGGGGTTTGCAGCCCCGCACACCTAGAGGCTGACTCCGTGGGTGCCTAGAAAGTGTGTGACAGACGTAGCTTCCCTAGCACTCTCCTCCCAACAGAGACATGTGCAGGTGGTTGGGCCTGATCCTGCGTGTCTGGGTTCACGCCCGCATCCCCAACTCAGGGGAAGCAGCCCCTGAGGCAAGACCTGCTGGAGGAGCCCTGAGCCCCCCGCCTGATAGGCGAGTGCACAGCCAGCAGGGAAGCGAGCCCTCCTAGGGGGAAGAGGAGGCAGCCCAGCCCCCTCAAGCTGAAACCCTGCTTGCACGGAGCTAAGAGCGCCTCCAGTAAGGCAGAGCTCTAGCTCTGCTCAGAGCCCCGATCTGGCAGCGTCCCCTGCGCGAGGCTGCTCTGCCGGGCCGAGCATTGCCCAGACTTGCCTTGCTTTTAGGCTCCCTCTCCCAGGGAAGAGCAGGCTGTGTGAGGCTGGGAGACGCCACTGGTTACTTCCTTGCCTCAGCTCCCGCTCCTGCCTTGCCTTTGCACTTAGGTGCCAGGCGTCCTTGGGGAGGGCTCAGAGGGAAGGGAAGGGCAACTGCAGGACTCCTCCAGCGGATGCGTGGGCCGGCCAGACTCAGCGCCGCCACGGAGAGCACCAGGCTCCCAGGGGCCCTGGCTGGGGTCTTCAGCCCGCACACCGGAGGCTGATTCCGTGTTGCCCAAAAGTGTATGACAGACGTAGGTTCCCTAGCACTCTCC
>NW_017213250.1:0-15785 GCF_001704415.2 Capra hircus | reverse complement strand
GAGAGGAATCCTCAGGTTCCGGCAGCGACTCCACACAAGGGCCCCGGATCGATCGAGGAGGAATCCGTGAGGCCCCCGAGCAACTCGCATGGTGACTAGCCTTCCTGAGGCCACCAGAGCGGGTCCCTGACGTCTGAGTCATAAGTCGAGAGCACCCACCGCAACTCGAGAAAATTCAGGAGGTTCTCACCTCCAGGCGAGGGGAGGCCCATTTCCGCTGAGGTGTCTCGAGGCTAATCACACCTAACCTCTGAAATTTCCAAAGGGTCCACCACCCTTGCTGCAACTCAAGAAGTTCCCCGACATACCCGTCTCCACTCGAGAGGAAGCACGAGAGTCCGCCCACATCCAGAGGAGCCCCGTTTCCTCCTCCTAGCTCGAGAGGAGGGATCCTTTCCCTGCCTGGTGGGGAAAGAATTCCCCGCGTTCTCGTCGCACTTCAAGAGGAGGCGCTCTCCACAGGAAAGGCGAGAGAAACTCCAGGGTCGTGCCCCCATTCCCTGTGTCCCCCAGATGTCTCAGTCCACTCCAGGGAAACCTGTTTTCCCTGCACTGCCTCGACTTTCAAGCCGAGGATCGATTCACACCATGGTGACACGTGGGATAGCCCTGTGTGAAAGTCTCTTGGGAAAGCCTCGAGGGAAAGCCACAGATCCCTTGATCCACGCGAAGTGAAAAGTGACACTGCTGCTACAGCTCGAGAGGAAAGCGCACGTGCATGCCCCCAATCGAGACGACTGACTCCCTGGGGAGACTCCAGAAGTACCAAGATCCATGTCAGCACTTTAGAGGAATGCTCAGATTACGGCACCGACTCCACACAAGGTCTTAGGCCCCGGCATTGACGGGAGAGGAATCCCGAGTGGCCCCGAGCAACTCGCATGGGGACTGGCCTTTCCTGAGGCCACCAGAACGGGTCCCTGAGGTCCCCGTCATAAGTCGAGAGCACCTGCCGCAACTCGAGAAAATCCAGGAGGTTCTCCCTCCAGGCGAGATGAGGCCCATTTCCCCTGAGGCATCTCCAGGCTAATGACACCTAACCACTGGAAATTCCAAATGGTCCTTCACACCCTTGCTGCAACTCAAGAAGTTCCCCGACATACCCGTCTCAACTCGAGAGGAAGCACGAGAGTCTTGCCCACATCCAGAGGAGTCCCGTTTCCGCCTCCTAGCTCGAGAGGAGGGATCCTTTCCCTGCGGGGTCGGGAATGAATTCCCGACGTTCCGTCACATCTCTAGAGGAGGCGCTCTCTACAGGAAAGGCGAGAGGAACTCCATTGTCGTTCCACCATTCCCGAGTCCGCCAGATGTCTCAATCCATTCAGGGAAACCTGTTTCCCCTGCAACTGTCTCAACTTTCAAGCCGAGGATCGATTTCACACCAGAGTGGCACGTGGCACAGCCTGTGGGAAAGCCTCGTGGGAAAGCTTCGTGGGAAAGCCTGGTGGAAAGCTACTGGGACACATCGAGGGAAAGCCTCTAGGGAAGCCACAGATCCCTTGATACACGCGAAGGGAAGTGTGACACTTGCTGCTACAGCTCGGGAGGAAAGCGCACGTGCATGCTCCCACTCGAGACGAGGACTGACTCCCCTGGGGAGACTCCAGAAGTACCCCAAGATCCATGTCAGCACTGGAGAGGAATCCTCAGATTCTGGCACCGACTCCACACAAACTCTTAGGCCGCGCAATCGTCGGGAGGCGTATCCCGAGAGGCCCCCGAGCAACCTCGCATGGGACTGGCCTTTCTGAGGCCACCGGGAGAGGGTTCTTGAGGTCCCCGTCGTAAGTCCAGAGCACCTGCCGCAACTCGAGAAAATCCAGGAGGTTCTCCCCTCGCAGGAGAGTTGAGGCCCATTTCCGCTGAGGCGTCTCGAGGCTAATCACACCTAACCTCTGGAACGTTCAAAGGGTCCTTCACACCCTTGCTGCAACTCAAGAAGTTCCCCGACATACCCGTCTCCACTCGAGAGGAAGCACGAGAATCCCGCCCACATCCAGAGGAGCACCGTTTCCGCTTCCTAGGTCGAGAGGAGGGATCCATTCCCTGCGTGGTCGGGAAAGAATTCCCGGCGTTCCCTTCGGCATCTCAAGAGGAGGTGCTCTTCACAGGAAAGGCGAGAGGAACTGCAGGGTCGTGCCACCATTTCCCAGAGTCCCCCAGATGTCTCAGTCCATTCCAGGGAAACCTGTTTTCCCTGCACTGGCCTCGACTTTCAAGCCGAAGATCAACACTCACCATGGTGGCACGTGGGACAGCCCTGTGGGAAAGCCTCATGGGAAAGCCTCGTGGGAAAGCCTAGTGGAAAACCTCGAGGGAAAGCCACTGATCCCTTGATCCACTCCACGGGAAGCGTAACACTGCTGCTACAGATCGGGAGGAAAGCGCACGTGCATGCCCCCACTCGAGACGAGGACTGACTCCCCTGGGGAGACTTCAGAAGTACCCCCAAGTTCCATGTCAGCACTGGAGAGGAATCCTCAGGTTCTGGCACCGACTCCACAAAAGGTCTTAGGCCCCCTTCATCGACGGGAGAGGAATCCCGAGAGGCCCCGAGCAACTCGCTTGGGGACTGGCCTTTTCCTGAGGCCACCAGAGCGGGTCCCTGAGGTCCCCGTCATAAGTCGAGAGCACCTGCTGCAACTCGAGAAAATCCAGGAGGTTCTCCCCTCAGGTGAGATGAGGCCCATTTCCGAATGAGCCGTCTCGAGGCTAATCACACTTAACCTCTGGGACTTCCAAAGGGTCCTTCACACCCTTGCTGCAATTCAAGAAGGTCCCCGACATAACCCGTCTCCACTCGGAGAGAAAGCACAAGCGTCCCGCCCACATCCAGAGGAGCCCCTTTTCCGCCTCCTAGCTCGAGAGGTGGGATCCTTTCCCTGCCTGTTCGGGAGAGAATCCCTGGGTTTCCGTTGCATCTCAAGAGGACGCGCTCTCCACAGGAAAGGCGAAAGCAACTCTAGGGTCGTGCCACCATTCCCATAGTCCCCCTGATGACTCAGTCCATTCCAGGGAAACCTGTTTTCCCTGCACTGCCTCGACTTTCAGCCGAGGATGGACTCACAGCACGGTGGCACATGGGACAGCCCTGTGGGAAAGCCTCGTGGGAAAGCCTCTTGGGAAGCCTCGAGGGAAAGCCACAGATCCCTTAATCCAAGTGAGTGTTAACAGGAGGTTTTCACCTCCTAGCGAATTCAGATTTGGGCCCTGACTCAACACAAGGTCTTACGCCTCGGCGTCGTCTGGAGAGTAATCCCGAAATTCAGCTGATGTGTAAGGGTCCCTCATTCCCCGCAAAGATGCGGAAAAATGGAACATCTAAATGTGAGTGAGACCCTAGCTTTTGCTCCCGAGTGGAGACGTTCCTGTGGGAAATTCTTGAGTTGTACAAGGGTTTGAAAGAGTCTTTGGAAATTCCAGATATTAGGTGTGATTAGCGTCGAGACGCCTCAGCGGAAAAGGGCCTCATCTCGCCTGGAGGGGAGATCCTCCTGGATTTTGTTGAGTTGAGAGAGGTGCTCTCGGAGTTATGAGTGGGACATCAGGGACGAGATCTGTTGGGCTCAATAAAGTCCAGTCCTCATGCAAGTTGCGAGGAGGCCTCTCGGGATTCGTCTCCCGTCGATGAAGGGGGCCTAAGACCTTGTGTGGGGTCGGGGGTCGGAACCTGAGGATTCGTCTCCAGTGCTGACATGGATCTTGGGGTACTTCTGGAGTCTCCCCAGGGGAGTCAGTCCTCGTCTCGAGTGGGAGAATGCACGTGCGCCTTCCTCCCAAGCTGTAGCAGCAGTGTCACGCTTCCCCTCACGTGAATCAAGGGATCTGTGGCTTTCCCTCGAGGCTTTCCCACGAGGCTTTCCCACGAGGCTTTCCCACAAGGCTTTTCCACAGGGCTGTTCCACGTGCCACCATGGTGTGAGTCGATCCTCGGCATGATAGTCGAGGCAGTGCAGGGAAAACAGTTTCCCCTGGAATGGACTGAGTCATCTGGGGGACTCTTGGAATGGTGGAACGACCCTGGAGTTCCTCTCGCCCTTCCTGTGGAGAGCACCTTCTCTTGAGACGTGATGGGAACGCCGGGTATTCTTTCCTGACAAAGTAGGGAAAGGATCCCTCATCTCAAGCTCAGGGTGGAAACGTAGCTCCTCTGCCTGTGGGCGGGCCCCTCCTGCTTCCACTCGAGTGGAGACGGGTATGTCGGGGAACTTCTTGAGTTACAGCAAGGGTGTGAAGGACCCTTTGGAAGTTGCAGAGGTGAGGTGTGATTACGTTCTAGCCCCCTCAGCGGAAATGGGCCTCATCTCGCCTGGAGGGGAGAACCTCCTGGATTTTCTCGAGTTGCGGCAGGTGCTCTCGACTTACGACGGGGACCTCAGGGACCCGCTCTGGTGGCCTCAGGAAAGGCCGGTCCCCTTGCGAGTTGTTAGGGGACCTCTCGTGATTCCTCTCCCATCGATGCTGGGCCTAAGACTTGTGTGGATTCGGGGCCAGCACCTGAGGATTCCTCTGCAGTGCTGACGTGGATCTTGGGGTACTTCTGGAGTTACTCCAGGGGAGTCAGTCTCGTCGCCAGTGGGGTCATGCACGAGCTCTTTCCTCGCTAGTTGTAGCCGCAGTGTCACGCTTCCCTTCAGCGTGGATCGAGGGATATGTGTCTTTCCCTCGAGGCTTTCCCACGAGGCTTTCCCACGAGGCTTTCCCACAGGGCTGTCCGTGGGTGTGAGTCGATCCTCTGCGTGAAAATCGAGGCAGTGCAGGGAAAACAGGTTCCTCTGGTTTGGACTGATGCTGGGAGCAAGTGTGAGGACTCCCGGCCGTGATAAGGTCATGAGGAAGGAAGCTGACATACGCAAGGTGTGTTCAGACTTCAGGGACCCCTCTGCAAATTCCTACGCATGTACCCCAACAAAAATCTGCCGGCTTTGTGCTCTGCCTTTCCACTCTTCTCACATTTTCTGGAAAAAGTCAATTCAGGGCTTTAGTCTTCTGCATTTGAAAGAGTGTTTCAATCCAAAAACCCCTCTGATGGCTTTCTAGCCTGCCTGCAGGACTCGAACTGCTGAGCATGTGATTGTTTGAGGCCTCCTGACTGCAGGAGGCACAGGAAGCTTAAAGCATCCTAGGAATGTAGGGGCATCCGAGGAGTCAAAATATTTAGAATAGGACTGATTAAAAGTTTCATTTGTTGGGTCAATGCTTGCTGCTAAATTTTCATATCCTTTATTTTTAGATATAGTTGCTATATAAAAAAACAAGTAGCAGACCGGTTATTAGCAACATTAGATCTTTGAGTTAAGTACCTTCTTTGTTATAACCCACTGCACCTTTGTTCTATAGAGATGTAACATTAATGCTTTAAGGAGATGCAGTTTAAAGAAAAACACTTCAGGAGAAACAAAATTAACATTCATTAAGGAAGAGAGCCAAAAAGTGTTAACAAGCCTCTTGGCCAGATGATAATGTAAATCACCTGAGACCTTTTGTATACAAAATGATGTACAGAAAGAGTCTGGGCAGCGAACGCTACATAATTTTGTGTTACCCATTGATCTCCATGTTTTATCAAAAGTATAAAAGGCCTTCTGAACAATAAAGGATGGGGCCAGTTTCTCAGACCAGTTTCTCGAAAGAGTCTCTCTGCCTGGTTTCCTGGGACTCAGGCCCCCCCGTGTCTTTCCTCTCTTTCTTCTTCCCTACTTTTCCTTCTCTCTGCTCTTTACTTTAACTTCAGGTTGAATCTCCACAGGGGCGCGGAGGCTCGCCAGGTCGACTTACTTGGCCTGGCTGTTAAGAACTGCACGAAAGGAAGCTTAAGTCGAAGCATCCCTTAGATATTCAAGCAGTCGCCGGTGGCCCAACGTAGATGGTGCAAATTCCTTGTCTGAAATTTTATTGGCTTTCCGCGTAAACCAAGCTATTCAGCCCACTTCCTCCACTTAATCTTCTTAATACACTATAGTTTTTTACTCTAATCTTACATTAATAAATAAACAAGTCTTTCCACCTCAACGCCGTCCATCCGTCGAATTCCCTGGATCCAGCGGGGCTGGACACCGGCAGACTGAGATATCTGGGGGACTCTTGGAATGGTGGGACGACCCTGGAGTTCCTCTCGCCTTTCCTGTGGAGAGCGCCTCCTCTTGAGAAGCGACGGGAACGCCGGGAATTCTTTCCAGAACATGCAGGGAAAGGATCCCTCATCTCGAGCTACGAGGCGGAAACGGGGCTCCTCTGGATGTGGGCGGGACTCTCGTGCTTCCTCTCGAGTGGAGTCAGGTATGTCGGGGAACTTCTTGAGTTGCAGCAAGGGTGTGAAGACCCTTTGGAAGTTCCAGAGGTTAGGTGTGATTAGCCTCGGAACCGCTCAGCGGAAAAGGGCCTCATCTCGCCTGGAGGGGAGAACCTCCTGGATTTTCTCGAGCTGCGGCATGTGCTCTTGACTTACGACGGGGACCTCAGGGACCCGTTCTGGTGGCCTCAGGAAAGGCCAGTCCCCATGCGAGTTGCTAGTGGGCCTCTCGGGATTCCTTTCCCGGCGATGCCGGGGCCTAAGACCTTATGTGGTATCGGGGCCGAAACCTGAGGTTTCCCCGCCAGTGCTGACATGTATTTTGGGGTAATTCTGGAGTCTCCCCAGGGGAGTCAGTCCTCGTCTCGAGTGAGGGCATGCACGTGCGCTTTCCTCCCGAGCTGTAGCAGCAGTGTCACGCTTCCCGTCGAGTGGATCAAGGGATGAGTGGCATTCCCTCGAGGCTTTCCCCGCGAAGCTTTCCCACGAGGCTTTCCCACAGGGCTGTCCCACGTGCCACCATGGTGTGAGTCGATCCTCGGCTTGAAAGTCGAGGCAGTGTAGTGAAAACAGGTTTCCCTGGAATGGACTGAGATATCAGGTGGACTCTGGGAATGGTGGCACCACCCTGGAGTTCCGCTCACCTATCCTGTGGAGAGCGCATCCTCTGGAGATGCGACGGGAACCCCAGGAATTCTTTCCCGACCACACAGTGAAAGGATCCCTCGTTTCGAGCTAAGAGGGAGAAACAGGGCTCCTCTGGACGTGGGCGGGACTCTCGAGCTTCCTCTCGAGTGGAGAAGGGTATGTCGGGGAACTTCTTGAGTTGCAGCAAGCGTGTGAAGGACCCTTTGGAAGTTCCAGAGGTTAGGTGTGATTAGCCTCGAGACGCCTCAGCGGAAATGGGCCTCATCTCGCCTGCAGGGGAGAACCTCCTGGATTTTCTCGAGTTGCGGCAGGTGCTCTCGACATACGACGGGGACCTCAGGGACCCGCTCTGGTGGCCTCAGGAACGGTCAGTCCCCATGCGAGTTGCTCGGGGCCCTCTCGGGATACCTGTCCCATCGATGCCGGGGCCTAAGACCTTGTGTGGAGTCGGTGCCGGTACCTGAGGATTCCCCTCCAGTGTGACATGGATCTTAGGGTACTTCTGGAGTCTCCCTAGGGGAGTCAGTCCTCGTCTTGAGTGGGGGCATGCACGTGCGCTTTCCTCCCTAGCTGTAGCAGCAGAGTCACCCTTCCCATCACGTGGGTCAAGGGATCTGTGTCATTCCCTCGAGGCTTTCCCACGAGGCTTTCCGATGAGGCTTTCCCACAGGGCTCTCCCACGGGCCACCGTGGTGTGGAGTCCGTCCTCGGCTTGAAAGTAGCAGCAGTGCAGGGAAAACAGGTTTCCCTGGAATGGACTGAGACATCTGGGGGACTCTGGAAATGGTGGCACGGCCCTGGAGTTCCTCTCGCCTTTCCTGTGGAGAGCGCCTCCTCTTAAGATGCGACGGGAACGCCGGGAATTCTTTCCCGTACACACAGGGAAAGGATCCCACCTCTCGAGCTATGAGTCGGAAACGGGGCTCCTCTGGATGTGGGCGGGACTCTCGTGCTTCCTCTCGAGTGGAGACGGGTATGTCGGGGAACTTCTTAAGTTGCAGCAAGGGTGTGAAGGACCCTTTGGAAGTTCCAGAGTTTAGGTGTGATTATCCTCGATATGCCTCAGCGGAAATGGGCCTCATCTGGCCTCGAGGGGAGAACCTCCTGGATTTTCTCGAGTTGCGGCCGGCGCTCTCGACTTACGACACGGACCTCACGGACCCGCTCTGGTGGCCTCAGGAAAGGCAAGTCCCCATGCGAGTTGCTCCGTGCCTCTCGGAATTCCTCTCCCGTCAATGCTGCGGCCAAAGACCTTGTGTGGCGTCATGGCCGGAACCTGTGGATTCCTCTCCAGTGCTGACATGAATCTTGGGGTACTTCTGGAGTCTCCCCAGGGGAGTCAGTCCACGTCTCTAGTGGGGGCATACGCCGGTGCTTTAAACCCGTGTTGTAGCTGAAGTGTCACACTTCCTGTCGCGTGGATCAAGGGATCTGGGCTATCCTTCGAGGCTTCAAACGAGGCTTTCCCATGATGCCTTCCAAAAGGGCTGTGCCAAGTGCCACTGTGGTGTGAGTCGATCCACGGCATGAAAGTCGAGATAGTGCAAGGAAAGCAGGTTCCTCTAGAATGGACTGTGACATCTAGGGGACTCTTGGATGGTGGCACGACCCTGGAGTTCCTCTCGACTTTCTTGTGGAGAGTGCGTCCTCTTGAGATGCGATGGGAACGCCAGGAATTCTTTCCCAACGAAGCAGGGAAACGATCCCTGATCTCGAACTAAGAGGCGGAAACGGGGCTCCTCTGGATGTGGGCGGGAACCTCGTGCTTCCTCTTGAGTGGAGACGGGTATGTCCGGGAACTTCTTGAGTTGCAGCACGGGTGTGACGGACCCTTTGTAAGTTCCAGAGGTTAGGTGTGATTAGCCTCCAGAGGGCTCAGCGGAAATGGGTCTCATCTCGCTGGGAGGGGTGAACCACCTGGACTTTCTCGAGTTGAGGTAGGTGCTCTAGACTTACGACAGGGACCTCATGGACCCGCTCTGGTGGCAACAGGAAAGGCCAGTCCCCATGTGAGTTGCTCGGGGACCACTCGGGATTCCTCTCCCGTCGATGCCGGAGCCTACGACCTTGTATGGAGTCGGTGACGGAACAAGAGTATTCCTCCCCAGTGCTGACATGGATCTTTAGGTACTTCTGGAGTCTTCCAAGGGGAGTCAGTCCTAGTCTCGAGTGGCGGAATGCAGGTGCGCTTTCCTCCCCAGCTGTAGCAGCAGTGTCACGCTTCCCTTCGCATAGATCAAGGGATCTGTGGCTTTCCCTAGAGGCTTTCCCACGGGGCTTTCCCTAGAGGCTTTCCCACAGGGCTGTCCCAGGTGCCACCGTGGTGTGAGTTGATCCTCGGCTAGAAAGTCGAGGCAGTGCAGGGAAAACAGGTTTCCCTGGAATGGACTGAGACATCTGGGGACTCTGGGAATGGTGGCACGACACTGGAGTTCCTCTCGTCTTTCCTGTAAAGAGCGCCTCCTCTTGAGATGTGTCGGAAACGCCGGGAATTCTTTCCCGACCACGCACGGAAAGGATTCCTCCTCTCGAGCTAGGAGGCGGAAACAGGGCACTTCTGGATGTGGGCGGGACTCTCGTCCTCCTCTCGAATGGAGACGGGAATGTCGGGGAACTTCTTGAGTTGCAGCAAGGGTGTGAAGGACCCTTTGGAAGTTCCAGGGGTTAGGTGTGATTAGCCTCGAGACGCCTCAGCGGAAATGGGTCACATCTCGCCAGGTGGGCAGAACCTCCTTGATTTTCTCGAGTTGCGGCAGGTGCTCTCGACTTACGACGGGGACCTCAGGGACCCGCTCTGGTGGCCTCAGGAAAGGCCTGTCCCCAGGCGAGTTGCTCGGGGGCCTCTCGGGATTCCTCTCCCGCCGATGCCGGGTCCTAAGACCTTGTGTGGAGTCGGTGACGGAACCTGAGGATTCCTGTCCAGTGCTGACATGGATCTTGGGGTACTTCTGGAGTCTCCCCAGGGGAGTCAGTCCTCGTCTCGAGTGGGGGCATGCACGTGCCCTTTCCTCCCGAGCTGTAGCAGCAGTGTCACGCTTCCCTTCGGGTGGATCAAGGGATCTGTGGCTTTCCCTCGAGGCTTTCCCACAGGTCTGTCCCACGTGCCACCGTGGTGTAAGTCCATCCTCGGCTTGAACGTCGAGGCAGTGCAGAGAAAACAGTTTTCCCTGGAATGGACTGAGATATCTGGGGGACTCTGGAATGGTGGCACGACACTGGAGATCCTCTCGCCTTTCCTGTGGAGAGCGCTTTCTCTTGAGATGCAACGGGAAGGCCCGGAATTCTTGACCGACAATGCAGGGAAAGGATCCCTCCTCTCGAGCTAGGAGGCGGAAAAGGGGCTCCTCTGGATGTGGGCGGGACTCTCGTGCTTCCTCTCGAGTGTAGACGGCTATGTGGTGGGAACTTATTGAGTTGCAGCAAGGGTGTGAAGGACCCTTTGGAAGTTCCAGAGGTTAGGTGTGATTAGCCCCGAGACGCCTCAGCGGATATGGGCCTCATTTTGCCTGCAGGGGAGAACCTCCTGGATTTTCTCGAGTTGCGGCAGGTGCTCTCGACTTACGACGGGGACCTCAGGGACCCCCTCCGGTGGCCTCAGGAAAGGCCAGTCCCCATGCGAGTTGCTCAGGGGCCTCTCGGGATTCCTCTGCCGTCGAAGCTGGGGCCTAAGTCTTTGTGTGGAGTCGGTGCCGGAACCTGAGGATTCCTCTCGAGTGCTGCCATGGATCTTGGGGTACTTCTGGAGTCTCCCCAGGGGAGTCAGTCCTCGTCTCGAGTGGGGGCATGCACTTGCGCTTTCCTCCCGAGATCTAGCAGCAGTAATACGCTTCCCTTCGCGTGGATCAAGGGATCAGTGGCTTTCCCTAGAGGCTTTCCCACGAGCCTTTCCCACGAGGCTTTCCCACGTTCCCTCCCACAGGGCTGTCCCACGTGCCACCGTGGTGTGAGTCGATCTTCGGCTTGAAAGTCGAGGCATTGCAGGGAAAACAGGTTTCCCTGGAATGGACAGAGACATCTGGCTGACTCTGGGAATGGTGGCACGACCCTGGAGTTCCTCTCACCTTTCCTGTGGAGAGCGCCTCCTCTTGAGATGCGACGGGAACGCCGGGAATTCTTTCCCGACCACGCAGGAAAGGATCCCTCCTCTCGATCTAGGAGGCAGAAACGGGGCTCCTCTGGATGTGAGCGGGACTCTCGTGCTTCCTCTCCACTGGAGACGGGTATGTCGGGGAGCTTCTTGAGTTGCAGCAAGGGTGTGAAGGTCCCTTTTGAAGTTCCAGAGGTTAGGTGTGATTAGCATCGAGACCCCTCAGCGGAAATGGGCCTCATGTCGCCTGGAGGGGAGAACCTCCTGGATTTTCTAGAGTTGGGCAGGGTCTCTCGAGTTACGACGGGGACCTCAGGGACCCGCTCTGGTGGCCTCAGGAAAGGCCAGTGCCCATGGGAGTTGCAAGGGGGCCTTTCGGGATTCCTCTCCCGTCGATGTCGGGGCCTAAGACACTTGTGTGGAGTCTGGGCTGGAGCCTGAGGATTCCTCTTCAGTGCTGACATGGATCTTGGCTTACTTCTGGAGTTTCCCCTGGGGAGTCTGTGCTCATCTCATGTGGGGGCATGCTCGTGAGCTCTCCTCAGGAAGTGTAGCAGCAGTGTCACACTTCCCGTCGCGTGGATCAAGGGATCTGTGGGTTTCCCTCGAGGCTTTCCGACGAGGCTTTCCCACAGGGATGACCCACGTTCCATGGTGTAGTGAGTGGATCCTTGGCGTGAAAGTAGAGGCAGTGCAGGGAAAGCAAGTTCCTCTGGAATGGACTGACATCTGGGGGTCCCTTGGAATTGTGGCACGAAACTGGGGTTTCTCTCGCTTTTCCTGTTGAGAGCGCCTCCTCTTGAGATGCGACGGGAACGCCAGGAATTCTTTCCCGACCACGCAGGGAAAGGATCCCTCCTCTCGAGCTATGAGGCGGAAACGGGGCTCCTTTGGAAGTGGGGGGAATTCTCGTGCTTCCTCTCAAGTGGAGACGGATATGTCTGTGAACTTCTTGAGTTGCAGCAAGGGTGTGAAGGACCCTGTGGAAGTTCCAGAGGTTAGGTGTGATTAGCCTCGAGACGCCTCAGCGGAAATGGGCCTAATCTCGCCTGGAGGGGAGAACCTCCTGGATTTTCTCGAGTTGTGGCAGGTGCTCTAGACTTACGACGGGGACCTCAGGGACCCGCTCTGGTGGCCTCAGGAAAGGCCAGTCCCCATGCGAGTTGCACGGGGGCCTCTCGCGGATTCCTCTCCCGTCGATGCCGGGGCCTAAGATCTTGTGTGGAGTAGGTGCCGGAACCTGAGCATTCCTCTCCAGTGCTGACATGCTTCTTGGGGTACTTCTGGAGTCTCCTCAGGGGAGTCAGTCCTCGTCTCCAGTGCGGGCATGCACGTGCGCTTTCCTCCCAAGCTGTACTAGCAGTGTCACGCTTCCGTTCTCGTGGATCAAGGGATCAGGGGCTTTGCCTCGAGGCTTTCCCACGGGGCTTTCCCACGAGGCTTTCCCACAGGGCTGTCCCACGTGCCACCGTGGTGTGAGTCTATCCTCGGCTTGAAAGTCGAGGCAGTGCAGGGAAAACAGGTTTCCCTGGAATGGACTGAGATATCTGGGGGACTCTGCGAATTGTGGCACGACCCTGGAGTTCCTCTCGCCTTTCCTGTGGAGAGCGCCTCCTGTTGAGATGTGACGGGATCGCCGGAAATTCTTTCCCGACCACTCAGGGAAAGGATCACTCCTCTTGAGCTAGCAGGCGGAAACGGGGCTCCTCTGGATGTTGGCGGAACTCTCGTGCTTCCTCTCGAGTGGAGACGGGTATGTCGGGGAACTTCTTGAGTTGCAGCAAGGGTGTGAAGGACCCTTTGGAAGTTCCAGATGTTCCATGTGATTAGCCTAGAGACGCCGCAGTGGAAATGGGCCTCATCTCGCCTGGAGGGGAGAACCTCCTGGATTTTCTCGAGTTGCGGCAGGTGCTCTCGACTTACGACGGGGACCTCAGGGACCCGCTCTGGTGGCCTCAGGAAAGGCCAGTCCCCATGTGAGTTGCTCGGGGGCCTCTCCGTATTCCTCTCCCGTCGACGCCGGGGCCTAAGACCTTGTGTGGATTCGGTGCAGGAACCTGAAGATTCCTCTCCAGTGCTGACATCTATCTTGGGGTACTTCTGGAGTGTCCCCAGGGGAGTCATTCCTCGTCTCAAGTGGGGGCATGCACGTGCCCTTTCCTCCTGAGCTGTAGCAGCAGTGTCACGCTTCCCTTCGCGTGGATCAAGGGATCTCTGGCTTTCCCTCGAGGCTTTCCCACAGGTCTGTCCCACGTGCCATCGTGGTGTGAGTCGATCCTCGACTTGAAAGTCGAGGCAGTGCAGGGAAAAAAGGTTTCCCTGGAATGGACTGAGACATCTGGGGGACTCTGGGAATGGTGGCACGACCCTGGAGTTCCTCTCACCTTTCCTGTGGAAAGCGCCTCCTCTTGAGATGCGACGGGAACGCCGGGAATTATTGACCGACAATGCAGGGAAAGGATCCCCCCTTCGAGCTAGGAGGCGGAAATGGGGCTCCTCTGGATGTGGGCGGGACTCTCGTGCTTCCTCTCGAGTGTAGACGGCTATGTGGGGGAAATTCTTGAGTTGCAGCAAGGGTGTGAAGGACCCTTTGGAAGTTCCAGAGGTTCGGTGTGATTAGCATCGAGACCCCTCAGCGGAAATGGGCCTCATGTCGCCTGGAGGGGAGAACCTCCTGGATTTTCTCGACTTGCGGCAGGTGCTCTCGACTTAAGACGGGGACCTCAGGGACCCGCTCTGGTGGCCTCAGGAAAGGCCTGTCCCAATGCAAGTTGCTCGGGGGCCTCTCGGGATTCCTCTTCCGTCGATGCCGTGGCTTAATACCTTGTGTGGAGTCGGTGCCGGAACCTGAGCATTCCTCTCCAGGGCTGGCATGGATCTTGGGGTACTTCTGGAGTCTCCCAGGGGAAGTCAGTCCTCATCTCGAGTGGGATTGCACGTGCGCTTTCCGCCCGAGTTTAGCAGCAGTGTCAAGCTTCCCTTCGCGTGGATCTAGGGATCAGGGCCTTCCCACGAGGCTTTCCCACAGGGCCGTCCCACGTGCCACCGTGGTGTGAGTCCATCCTCGGCTAGGAAAGTCGAGGCAGTGCAGGGAAAACAGGTTTCCCTGGAATGGACTGAGAAATCTGGGGGACTCTGGGATGGTGGCACGACCCTGAAGTTCCTCTCGCTTTCCTGTGGAGAGCGCCTCCTCTTGAGATGCGACGGTAACGCCGGGAATTCTTTCCCGACCACCCAGGGAAAGGATCCCTCCTCTCCAGCTAGGAGGCGGAAAAGGGGTTCCTCTGGATGTGGGCGGGTCTCTCGTGTTTCCTCTCAAGTGGAGACGGGTATGTCGGGAACTTCTTGAGTTGCAGCAAGGGTGTGAAGGACCCTTTGGAAGTTCCAGAGGTTAGGTGTGATTAGACTCGAGACGCCTCAGCGGAAATGGGCTTCATCTCGCCTGGAGGGGGAGAACCTCTTCGATTTTCTCGAGTTGCCGCAGGTGCTCTCGACGTACGACGGGGACCTCCGGGACCCCACTCTGGTGGCCTCAGTAAAGGCCAGTTCCCATGGGAGTTGCTCGGGGTCTCTCGGGATTCCTCTCCCGTCGATGCTGGAGTCTAAGACCTTGTGTGGAGTCGGTGCCAGAACCTGAGGATTCCTCTCCAGTGCCGACATGGATCTTGGGGTACTTCTGTGGTCTCCCCAGGGAGTCAGTCGTCGTCTCCAGTGGGGGCATTTACATGCGCTTTCCTCCCGAGCTGTAGCAGGAGTGTCACGCTTCCATAGGCCTAGATCAAGGGATCTGTTGCTTTCGCTTGAGGCTTTCCCACGACGCTTTCCCACGAGGCTTTCCCACAGGGCTGTCCCACGTGCCACCATGGTGTGAGTCGATCCTCGACTTGAACGTCGAGTCAGTGCAGGGAAAACAGGTTTCCCTGGAATGGACTGAGATATCTGGGGGACTCTGGGAATGGTGGCACGACCCTGGAGTTCCTCTCGCCTTTCCTGTGGTGAGCACCTCCTCTTGAGATGCGACGGGAACGCCGGGAATTCTTGACGGACAATGCAGGGAAAGGATCCCACCTCTCGAGCTAGGAGGCAGAAACGGGGCTCCTCTGGATGTGGGCGGGACTCTCGTGCTTCCTCTCGAGTGGAGACCGGTATGTCGGGGAACTTCTTGAGTTGCAGCAAGGGTGTGAAGGACCCTTTGGAAGTTCCAGAGGTTAGGTGTTATTAGACTCGAGACGCCTCAGGGGAAATGGGCCTCATCTCGCCTGGAGGGGAGAATCTCCTGGATTTTCTCGAGTTGCGGCAGGTGCTCTCAACTTACGACAGGGACCTCAGGGACCCGCTCTGGTTGCCTCAAGAAAGGCCAGTCGACATGCGAGTTGCTAGGGGTCCTCTCAGGATTCCTCTCCGTCGATGCCAGGGCCTAAGACCTTGTGTGGAGTTGTGTTCAGAACCTGAGGATTCCTCTCCAGTGCTGACATGGATCTTGGGGTACTTCTGGAGTCTCCCCAGGGGAGTCAGTACTCGTCACTAGTGGGGCATGCACGTGCGCTTTCCTCCCGAGCTGTAGCAGCAGTTTCACGCTTCCTTCGCGTGGATTAAGGGATCTGTGGCTTTCCCTCGTGGCTTTCCCACGAGGCTTTACCACGACGCTTTCCCACAGGGCTGTCCCACGTGCCACCGTGGTGTGAGTCGATTCTCGGCTTGAAAGTCGAGGCAATGTGCAGGGAAAAACAGGTTTCCCTGGAATGGACTGGAGACATC
>NW_017213249.1:0-25304 GCF_001704415.2 Capra hircus | reverse complement strand
CATTCAAAAACACAGGGCATCCTAAGAGAGACAAAGGTGTGAGCGTGGCATGGCTCCAGGCACTTCCAGTCTCCCTGATAGTGCAGAAAGGCGAAGAAAGTTGCAGGTGTTGGTGTACGTGTGTGCTCCTCTGCCCAGGGCATGCCTATGAGGAGGGAACAGGCAGGAAGCAAGGATGGTGGGCTCATTGCATGTCCCAAGGGACCTCAGGAGAGTGGGAGACAGGGAAGCCCCTGGGGGTAGTTCAGGGGCCTGCTGGTTTTCAGGGTCTAGGGAAAATCCTGCCAAAGATACCCCATGGCTCATGCTGGAAGCCCTGATGTAAATTCCTTCTTTCATCTGGGCCTTGCCCATGGCTTTTGGGGCCTGAGGGGCAAAGGTGTGTGTCTGCACTTGAGAGAGGATTCTAGCAGTCTTGCTGGAGCAGGCTGTCTGATGATAGGGGATTTGCACCATTTGAAACTCAGAGGGAAGCTGTGTCCTGGGTGACCGACTTTGATATCCTTGTGCCCAACCGAGGACTGGTTTCCTAGGCACATGGGCTCTGTAGGTAAGCAGGGATGCCTGACTGTAAGGAGTCCTACCTGGGGCCTAATGAGACCAATGGAAAAGAGAGTATTTGCATTTAGCAAATCAGTGAGGGCGGGTGGAATCAAAACCCTCTTGTTGTTTTTGAGATAGAAAAGCTGCTATCTGCCCAAGGGAGGCTTGAGCTGTGGGCTCAGTAAGGGCAGGTGTCCCAGGTCATCATCTGTTTGGGGATTTCTTGGGTTAGGGTAGTCATAAACAGAAGGGACTACGTGTGGAAATACCAGCTTATCTTTATGGCCTCAGGTTGCACGCCTTGTATCAGAATTGGCCCTTTTTCTATGTGCACCTTACTCACTAAATTGTTATGTGTTTATTTATTTTTAAAGCTTTATAACATTTTATTGAAATACACATATAGAAAAATACATAAATCATGAGTGTACAGTTCAATGGATACTCAGAAACTAAACACATCCACGTAATTATCATCCAAATCAAGAAACAACTGGGGAACCCTGAAAACTCTCTTGTGTCTCTCCCAATCACCGCACTCCAAAGATAACTAGGATATCTGACTTTCAACACATAGATTAGTTTTGTCTCTTTTGGACCTTTACATGAACGGAATCATACAGTATACGTCTCTGTGTCTAGCTTACATTACTTAACATTATACTTAATGAGACATATCTATGTTTTCCATGCAGCAATAGCTTGTTCGTTCTTGGGGCTAACAGTTCAAAATCTTTCTTCAGTGTAAATCTTGGCAAATTCATGTTTAAGAAGTAGATTGGAGATGCCCAGCTGGAGTTTTTATCAAGTTCAATTTTCAGTTGACTTTCCATGTTTCAGTGAAGACAGTTTCTGCCTCTTTTTTTGGACACTATTTCACAAGTCCTGACATGCAGAAAATCTTCCTGACAGTCTGAATGTTCCTTCCCAAGAATGCTTTTTATATTATCTAAATATCTCCCTGGACCATTATATTTTTCCAATGATAGAAGACTATTATTGTTCCCTCTTAGTCATCTTTTTGGCACTAGTGCCTTTCTTCTGCTTTCGTATAACAACGTCTGAATGTCTTTCTACCTTCTGCAATCATTTTGATGTTTAGGGTCCAAACCCATCTGGCAAAATTCCGAGGACCATGTCCAGCAATGGACACACACTGGGTTGTAAACAATTTTCATCTAAGAGAAGAATTTGTTTTTCTATTTTCAATTTCTATATTTTTATTTATTTTACTTTACAATATTGTATCGGTTTTTCCAACATAAACACGATCCTCACAGCATTGGATTCACACACAGGCCCATCACAGTCCTGGGGCCGATGGAGGCTCGGCATCTCTTTGGCCTTTTCCTGCTAAAGGGAGTAGCACTTGGAAGCACAGGTAGACAGGTGCACATCGAAAGCTACACAGATAGAAAGAACAGGGGGCTCATTCAGAATGTTGTGGGCCCTAAGGGGTGGAAGGCTAGCAAAAGGGACACGAATATGACCAGGAATGACCTAGATAGGTGCACACCAAGAAGACAGTTGTCCAAGTCAGCTGAGCCCAGACGTCCTGTTTTCTAGTCCCCAAAAGGGTTGCACAGACAATGGATCAGAATAGCCTGACTGGTACTGGGAAGCTGCCCAACGGTGATGGGAGAATGCAGAACGCAGGTGCCTGTCACTCAGCTGTCCAGGGCGACCGTTTCCAACCTGCCCCATTCTCTGCAGATCGGTCCCTGTCAGGAGCAAATGCCAACATTTTGCAGCCTTTGAGGCTAAATCACAGAGGTTAGAAGTGCAACCTGACATGATCAATGAGCATGTGAAAGAAAATAACCAGGACAGAAGAAACTCGGGTGGTTACCCAAAACTCATGTTCCTGGAGAAGAAAGCTTGTACTTCTGTATATCTGCAAGTTTCCTGTCAGGGATATTAGTGTGGACACACGCATGTGTGTGCATATGTGATCCAAAATCGCCTGACAGTACACTTGTGAATATGAAGTGTTGGAACTGACCGAGCCAGGCGATGGAAGTCGGATAGCGAAAACATGAAAGCTATAGGGAAAGGTACATACTCAGGCCATGAGAAGCACTGGAGCCGGGTACCAATGCCTGTTATCTCACTGAGTGAGCAGTTTCTAAGTGGAATCACAGTGGTGCACCCAGGAAGCCTGGCAGAAAGGAGAGGCAGGAAGAAATTGACTGGGGGCCACCAGTGAGAGTGCAAGAGGATCCAAGACAGAGAAGAGGCTATAATCCTAGACACAGAAGCCACAGTGGGTGACCCCACAGCCCCTTGGACATGCAGCTACAAAGGCCTTTCCATCCTTCTCGAACACTGGGCATTCTTTCCCTGACCGTACCACGAGCATGAGCAACACTTGCCATTTATGTGAGGTTTCAGAAATGGACAAGCACGGCAGCATAGGCACTTGCTACCTGCATAGGCTTCCAGTCTGAAACACCACTTTTGTACTCTTTGGCAGAAAGCATATATAGGGGGGCAGGACTATAGGATGGATGGCTTAGATTGCTCCTGTTGCTGCTCCCAGCCCCACAGGATTGGGTAACTGGGCAGGCTGGTACGTGTTCTCAGATGGAGAGCAAAACCACTTGAAAGGGCCTCGATAGGGTAAATGGGCAGACGTACATGTCTCCCGCACCAGTGAGTCACAGAGCTTAACAGGGAGTTGTCCTTAGCCACTCACTGGCAGGAATTTGAACAAGGTTCAGGGAGCTTCCTCATGCCAGCAGAGCATGCCCCATTTTTCCCTCTGTGAAAGTGTGGCCAAGCCACCTCAGGCCTGTGCAGGTTCATGTCTGTCCAGTGAGGGAGGGAGGGTTACCCGACCCCTTCTGTGGTTCAGCAGTGACTGCCCACTGTTGGCTTTCAAGATTGAGAAAGCACTCTCAATCTAAAATATCTGGACCAAAATATCTGATCTCCCGTTGGTGGCAACTCACTCAGGAGGAGAAGGGCTTGCCTTCACTCAAAGGATAAGCTTCTCCTATAAGTGCTGGTGTCCATAGAGTGGCAAATGGCAACAGCACCACTTAAAGAGAAGGAGACACACAGACACCAGCCCTGGTACACACAAGGAAGGATTGCTCCAAACAGTGCTATGCCAAAGCAGAGACAAAGAGACAGAGAGCTCTATGCCCTAAGGTCCTGGTGTCCCTGAACAAGAGATCAACGTGGCAAACGGTGGGCTTTTTCCCTACTCCCCTAGCATTTGGCCAGCAACAGTCTGTCTGTCCCGTGGAGAAAAGTGTTCAGCCACGTGGCACCCCTGTGTATCCTTTGGATACTCAGGGAGAGCTCCCAGTTATTGAAGGTCCTGTGGGACACAGGAGTGTGCTGTTTGGAATGTGGATCAGCAATCCGTGGTTGGAATTTTCAGAACCAGACCAATGACAGCGCCTGAGGTAGCGGCAGATGCAAAACCTGCTAGCTCTCTGGAGCAGAGTCTGGCCACGCAGTGGAGCAGATCCCAGGAACCACGGAAGATGCCTTCCGGTCTAGGGGCGTGTCCATCGTTTACATTCCACCCCCCTCTCGGCCATTGATCTAGATCTGGGTCAGCTGCCTGTGTGTGGCTCACAGCCTAGAGCCCCGCCTGTATGGCTGATGTCCCAGGGCCCATTCACCCTGTTCTGGGCTGCCACCATCCGTTTCTATAGTTCAGCCGACACCACACCCACATGAGCCATAGCCTCTGAACCATGCCCCACACTCCCCACAGCAAAAACGCTAGTGGGCCCCACAGGATTACTGCACCCTGGGCTGCCATTGCTCACCACTTGCTGTGATACTATTAAGTCCTGTCCTTTAGCATCTGACCCAGGCTGGGGTCATGGCCAGAGCCAAAAGGAGCGCGAGAGGCGGTCAGAGGAAAGCGGGAGCGTCCTGGGACCCCATACCTCCTTAGTTGTGAGCCTGGGTTCTCAGGGGGATGGGGCCCCGTGGCCGGTCCTGATAATGCTGCGCATGGCTGGGATTTTGCAGCCACCAGTGGCCACACCAGGCGAAGATGCCACCCTCTTCAGAGTGGAGGCAGGAGAGGACGGCGAGGCCCAGGTGGACGGAGTCGTGGCAGGGATCAGACGGGGTTTCTATCTGCTTACAGAGGACATCTTTGAGGATGTGGAGGTTGTGCCAGATGAGGAGCAGCAACAGGGGTTCCTCGTTGGAGTTGCAGAAGACGGTGGAGGAGCAGTGCCAGGAAAGGCCCTGGAGGCCCGAGTGAGCTTCCGGCCCTAGATGTGCTGCAGGCACTGGCGACCCTGCAAGGGGATCTGAGCTCTGAGCCTGAGAAAACCTGCAGGGCCTACGTTTGGTTCACGTGCAAGAGCCATGAGAGGAGGAAGCGTGACTTGGCTCAGAAGAGTGCCATCATCCAGGGCATCCCTGGCTTCTGGGCCAACGTGGTATCCTTTCTGCTACTCCCTGTGGTCCGCTGCTCAGGAGGAGGGGGAGGTGCAGAGGCAGGAGCAGGAGCAGGGGTGGAGGCAAGGGCGCAAGATGGGTGCTGGTGGACCCTGAAGGAAGTGTGGTACTGGGCAGTTGGCAGGCTCCAAAGGCACAGCTGAGTAGGGTCTGGGCAGGGCCACACCTGTACGTGTCGCAGCCATGACTTTGTGTGTCTACTTCAGGCCTGATCTGAGGAGGAACAGCCTCTAAGTCAGAAAGGACAGAGGCAGTACACCAGGGCAGCCTTTGCTGACAGATACTGTTGTAAAGATGAATGATTCCAAAGATAACTGAGATCTGGGAGTAACACACACACACACACACACACACACAACATATGTAGACATACAGCTAGCCAACACTAACTCCTTTGCTTTCAGACAGGGTTTGTCACAACGACTGTAAGTCCTACCATGTAAGCAGTGACATGCCACTACCCAGCATACACAGGTCTGGGAAATAACAGCTATCAGAAACAGCCCCTGCTTGGGGAATGCAGACCACCTCAGATGCAGAACACCACCAGGAACACAGAGCCATGAGCTTTTCTGATGGTATGGCAGGGCCTGAGCTCATCAGTAGTGGCTGGGTAAGCAGAAGTGCCCAGCATCCTTGAAGATGCCTGTTCCCATGTTGTTCTTCCACCCCAGAGTAGGGCTGATGCTCCTGGCTCTTCTTGGCCCAGCATGTGGCATAAATGGCTCCTTGATCTCAAGCAGATTATGAACCACCCTCAAGTTTCTGTCATGATCAGCGACCAAGATAAAGACTTTCTCAGCTATATGATCGACTTGAATGTCAGGGAGGGAGACTGAGGTCAGGTGGGTATGGGACTTAGTGGGGTGTTGGATGATCATGTTATCCATGCTCCTATACTGTGAGAGTTTGGAGAGGCTTCGTGGAAGCTGTTAATGCCTGCCTGGGAGGCAAGCTGAGGACCCTAGAAGCTTGCACCTTTTCCCTCCTCCCTATCCTAGCAGGTACAGGTGTGAATCATCCACGGTCATGCAGCAAGCTGATCTTTTCCTTTCGGGACCACCCCTATTTCTTGAAAAGAGTGATCACTAAGGAGTATTACCTTGACATCCCTGGTAAAATATGAGTCCGGGAATGATGATTGTGGGTGTGCAGGGGTGTGGATGATCCACCTATGGGATCCACACCCATCTCCTCTCTTCCTGCAGGGTATAGGGGACATTGTTCCACTCCAGTCCATTGGTTCTGGGACTTTGAACAGGGAGCATCAACTGCAGGCTGGACACCTGGAGCCTTAACTTTCTCAACTGGTTTTCAGGTGCAACTGCCCAGAATCAGACAGGATTACTGAGGTGGTATTGTTTTGGTCCTGCATACAGTTGATGATTGTTGTTGGAGTTCTTGGCTGCTCGTGTGAGGGTTCGGATCCTGGTCAGCCCAGGGCTGAGCTTGCTCAGGAGCAAAGTGTTGCCAGCAGATTATCAGCGAAGATGAGTGGGACGGTCCCCTGTAGGCCTACCCCAGGAGAGAAGATTCTTCCATGACAGAAACACATGTGGTGAAGGGGTCTCGAGGTGGGCCATGAAGGGACAGCCCTGTACTAGCTGGGACACTGTCCTTTCCCAAACGGGGATGCTCAGCCTCATGCAAGCTGGCTGCGGAGTCTGAATTTGGGCCATGCATGTAGCAAGTGGCCTGCTGAGACTGGGGGCTTGGGGATTCAGTGTGTCTGTGAGTGAAGCAACTCCCCTCAAATCAGTTGTGATTGCAGAGTGAGAGTCCTAGGTGATACTACTAGAGGCAGGGTGAATTAAGTTTCTTTGTCAGAATCCTCCTTCCATGGGTCCTGCCAACCCCTGGCCTCCTGCTGCTCACTGAGTTTGAGATTGCCTGGGCCATACACTCCGGCCCCTTACCCTGGGAAGGCCTATCATTGCAAGGGCGTCCTCTCCGAGGTCCCAGTGCACCTGTGTGCTGACTGTGGGATCTTCTGTGAATGTCCACATCCACCACTCGATGGCTCAGCACCACCACACATGCTGCATTGGCAGCGGCTTCAGGCTACCTTGGGAAAATATGGAAGAGCTCGGGGAGGAGGCAGACAGGAAGCCACAAGGACAGGACATGGTGCCTACTGACTCCATCTCCGACATTGCAGCGACCAACCACCCTTAGACTGGGGACGCCTCGTGCTTCCTCTTATGGTTGCTCAGCACGTGCTCTCCTGTCGCCTTCATATCTACATCTTCCTTGGGCCAGACACATGCACACACACACACAGAGTGCAGACATAAACACACAGTGTATACAAACACATGCTCAGCATGGGGACACAAACACAAACAGGGAACACAGGCTCCTGAAACACCTTTGTTTCCTGTTTGGGTTTGTGTCCCCATGCTGAGCATGTGTGTGTATACACATGTGCTTGCATCAGACATGTTTGTGTGTGCGTGTGTGTGTGTGTGTGTGTGTGTGTCCAGCCTAGGGCAGACGCAGAGATGAAGACCAAATACAAAAACACGCTCACCATTTCTACCTTGCTATTGTGTTTGTTTAGACCGGGAAGAGGCGTTACATGTGTCCCATGGAGAAAAGTATCCAGCCACGTGGAGCCCCTGTTTATCCTTTGGTCCCTCAGGGAGATTTCTCAGTTATTGAGGGTCCTGAGGGACACAGGACTGTGCTGTTCAGATTGCGAAGCAGGAACCCATCCTTGGAATTTCCTGAGCCTGGACAATGACAGTGCCTGGGGGGTCAGCAGATGCAAAACCCATTACCTCCCTGGAGCGGTATATGCCATGTGGGTGCACTGTAGCCCAGGAACCCTGGAAGATGCCCTATGTTTGAGGGGCGTGTCCATAAGGGTGCCGCCACCCGCGCTCTCGGCCATTGGACTAGATTTGGGCCAGCAGCCTGTGCGTGGCTCACAGCCTAGGGATCCGCCTATTCGGCTGATTTCCCCAGGGCCCCTTCACCCTGTCCCGCGCTGTCTGCCACCCCTTTCTTCAGCCTCAGGCCACCAGACACACACCAGCTCCCGCTTCCCTACTATCCCCCTCACTCCCAGCCCCCAAAGAGCTAGTGGGTCCCACAGGATTCCTGAAGCCTGAGCCGCATTTGCACACCACTTGTTGTGCTATTATGTCCCATCCCTTCACATCTGCCCCAGCCTGGGGTCACGACCAGGGCCAAGAGGAGTGTGAAAGGCAGTCAGAGGAATGCAGGAGCATCCTGGGACCGCAGACCTTCCTAGCTGTGAGCCCCGGTTTCAGGACGCTGGGGTTGGTGGCCTGCCATCCTCACGCTTTTTGAGGCTGGGACCTTGCAGCCACAAGTTGTCATGCCAGGCAAAGGAGCCACGCTATGCAGAGTGGAGGTGAAGGAGGAAGGTGCACCCCTGGTGGACTGTTGGGTGGTTGTTCTAGCTGCTTGCGGAAGACGTCATGGAGGAGGTGGAGGTTGTGGCAGATGAGGAGCAGCAATAGGGCTTCCTCCAGGAGCTGAGAAGACGGTGGAGGAGCAGGGCCAGGAAAGGCCCGGGAGCGCTATTGAGCTTCCAGGGCAAGACGCGCTGCAGGCACTGGCTGCCCTGCTGGTGGAACTGAGCTCTGAGCATAAGAAAAACTGCAGGGCCTACTTCCAGTTCATGTGCAAGAACCATCAGAGGAGGAAGCCTGACTTGGCTTGGAGGAGCGCCATCATCTGGGGCATCCCTTACTTCTGGGCCATAGCTGTATCCTTTCTTCTGCTCTTTAAAGTCTGCTGCTCAGGAAGAGGAGGAGGCGCAGGAACCTTTTCCCTCCTCCCGAGCCTGACAAGTGCTGTTGCGGAGCCATCCATCGTCCCACTGCAAGTTGATATTTTCCTTTCAGGAACCCCCTACTTCTTGAACACAGTGACCACTAAGTAGAATTACCTTGACATCACTTGTAAAACGTGGTTCCTGGGGTGATGAGTGTGGGTGTGCAAGGTTGTGGATTGTCCACCTGTGGCATCCACACCCATTTCCCCTGTCTCTCTGTAGGGTATAGGGCACGTTTTTTCCACTCCTGTCCACTGGTTCTGGGACTTTGAACGGGGAGCATCCAGCCACAGCATGGACACCAGGAGCCTTAACTTTCTCGGCTGGTGGTTAGGTCACAACTGCTCAGAACTGAACAGGATTGCTGAGGTGTGGTTGCTTTGGGCCTGAACACAGTTAGCAATTCCTTTTGGGATTTTTGGCTGCTGGCTCACCTTGCTCGTATTGCCAGCAGACTGTCGGCCAAGATGTGTGGGACGATCCCCTGAAGTAGTACCCTGGGCAGGAAGGTTCTTCCATGAGAGTAACTGACAGAAACATAGGTGGAGATGGGGTCTGAAGGTGGGCCCTGAAGGGACACTCGTGTGATACTACAGGGACACTGTCCTTTCCCAAATGGGGATGCTCAGACTCATGCAAGCTGGCTGTGGAGCCTGAATTTGGCTTGTGCATGTAGCAGGGGACCTCCTGAGACTGTCTATTTGGGCACTAGGTGTGTCCATGAGTGAAGCAAGTCTCCATCAAATCAGCTGTGGTGACAGCACCAGAATCCAGGTGATACTACTAGGGGCAGTGTGTATTAAGTATCTTTGTCAGAATCATCCTTTGTGGGTCCTTCCATCCCCTGGCCTCCTGCTGCTCACTGAGTTTGAGATTGCCTGGGCATTTCACTCCCACCTCTTACCCTGGGAAGGCCTATCATTGAAAAGGTGTCCTCTCCGGGTTCCCAGCGCACCTGTGTGCTGACTTTGGGATCTTGTTTGAATTCCCACTATCACTACTCAGTGTCTCACAACCACCAAACATGCTGTGCTGGAAGCGGCTTCAGGCTGCGTTGGGAAAATATGGAAGAGTTCGTGGAGAAGGTGAACAGGGAGCCCCAAGGGCAGGACATGTTGCCTACTGTCACCATCTCTGACATTGCTGGCCTCGGTCATCTTCACCTCCTGAAACACCTATATTCATTGTTTGCATTTGTGTCCCCATGCTGAGCATGTGTGTGTATACACACATGCTTATTTATGCGGGCTGTGTTTGTGTGTGTGTGTGTGTGTGTGTGTGTGTGTGTGTGTAACCAGCCCAAGGCGGAAGCAGAGATGAAGGCAGCAGGAGAGCAGGTGCTGAGCAACCAGAAGAGGAGTCATGAGGCGACCAGGCTGAAGGTGGTTTGTCGCCGTATCTCTGCATTGACCCTGCCCAGGATAGAAAGGAGGAAAGGATGGCCAGTGATAACTCCAGACTGTTGCTCCAGATATCTGCAATTACACCAGATACAAAACATGCTCATCAGTTCTACAATGTTGTTGTGTGTGTTTGGATCAGGAAGAGGGTTTCATGGTCTAAGGATTCACACAGAGCAAATCATGTGGGGTGGGGCTTTGAAACCACTGCCTGTGGAGCCCTCAGTGTGTGGGGCCATGGGCTGGCCTGTGGAAATGATGGACGTGGCTATGGCAAGACCCGGGATGGTGAGGCTAAGGTCCTGCCGAGATGGGCAGAGAGCTGAAGGAGAAAGGAGTCACAGACTGCCTGCTGCATTGGAGACTTGTTTCCACACACATGTGAAAAGGAGAACTGGGACGGTCCTGGGCCAGTGCTGCCCCAGATCACCCCAGCAGCCAGCACATGCCCTCCCTGAGGGTGGCACACATAGGCAAGATATGACACAAAACATGAGATGTGCTGAAGTATGCTGTATCTGCAAAACCACAGGCATCCTAGGAGAGGCATGCTCTGTAAGCCTGGCATGCCTCCAGGCACTTCCAGCCTGCCTCCCTGGCAGTGCCCAAAGGCGAGGAAAGCACAAGTGGGTTTACCTGTGTGACCCTATGCCAGGATATGCCTGTGAGGAGGGAACAGATAAAAGACAAGGGCGATGGGTAAACTGCATGTCCCAAGGGACCTCAGGAGAGTGGGAGACAGACAAGCCCCTGGGGCAGTTCAGGGCCTGCCGGTTTTCAGGGTCCAGACTCTAGGCAGTAGCGGTCCTGCCAAAGACACCCCATGGTCCGTGCTGAAAGTTCTGACATGAATTCCTTCTTTTCTTTGGGGTCTTGCCCCTGGCTTTGGGGGCCTGTGGGACAAAGGTGCACATCTGCACCTGAAAGAGGATTCTGGTAGTTTTGCTGGAGCAGAATCTCTGATTGTGTTGTAGGGGATCTACACCCAGGTGACACTCAGAGGGATGCTGCCTTCCAGGTGACCGTCTTGGATGTCCCTGGGCCCAGCTGGCCACTGGCTTCCTTAGCACGGGTGCTGTGTAGGGAAGCAGGGATGCGTGACTGTAGGGAGTCCTACCTGGGCCTAATGAGAGCACGTGAAAGAGAGCCTTGGCATTTAGCAAATCACTGAGGCATGGGTGGTTCAAGCCCTCTTGGTCCATTTGAGATAGTAACACTGCTTTCTGTCCAACGGAGGTATTAGCTCTGGGCCCAGAAACTGCAGGTTTCCCAGGGCCTCATCTGTTGGGGGACTCCATGTGCATGGGTAGTGTTAAACAGAAAGGAAGACGTGTAGGGATGCCACCTGATTTTTATGGCCTCCGGTTCCATTCTTTGTTTCGGAAGAGACCCTGTATCCATGTGCACCTTCTTCACAACCTTGGATCAGACTCAGGCCTGTCACAGTCTCTGGGGGCTTTTGGAGGCTTGGGCATTTCTGGCCTTTTCCTGCTACATGGAGATAGGACACGGGGGCACAGGTAGATGGTGCACACAGAACGCTACACAGATAGGAAGAACAGGGGGCCTCCTTCAGAATGCTGTGGGCTGTAAGGGGTGGTAGGCTAGCAAGAGGGGCACAACATTGACAAGCGATGACCTAGATAGGTGCACACCGAGAAAGCAGTTCTTCAAGTCAGCTGAGCTCAGAGGTCCTTGTTTTCTGGTCCCCTGAAGGAATGCACAGGCAATGGATCAGGCCAACGTGACTGGTACTGTGAAGCTGTCCAAGGTGATGGGAGAATGCAGACGGCAGGCACATGTTATACAGCTGTTCATGGCAAGAACTTCCAACCCTGCCTGCTGCTCTGCAGGCCAGTCCCTGTCAATAGCTAATGCCAAGGTTTTGTAACCTTTGAGGATAAGGCACACAGTTAGAAGTGTAACATGCCATGATCGATGAGCTAGTGAAAAAACAAGGACAAAGAAATGTGGGTGCTTACCAAAATTCATGTTCCTGGAAAAGAAAGCTTGTACTTCGGCATATGGACAAGTTTCCTCTCAGTGATGTTACTGTGTACACTCATATGTCTGTGCACATGTGCGCATAGAAATTTGAGTGCTTACCAAAATTCATGTTTCTGGAAAAGAAAACTTGTACTTCTGCATATGGACAAGTTTCCTCTCAGTGATGTTACTGTGTACACGTGCATGTTTGTGCACATGTGCCTGTAGAATTTTGAGTGCTTACCAAAATTCATGTTCCTGGAAAAGAATGCTTGTACTTCTGCATAAGGACAGGTTTCCTCTCAGGGATGTCACTGTGTACACGCGTATGTTTGCGCACATTTGCGCGTAGAAATCCCTGCCTGTTCGCTTGTGAGTATGAGCTATTGCAACTGACCTAGCCAGGTGATAGAAGTTGGACAGCGAAAACATGAAGTTCTTAGGGAAAGGTACATAGTCTCTGGCCAGCAGAAGCACTGAAGCCAGAGAATCGCTCCCCGTTATCTCACTGAGCAAACACGTTCTAAGTGGAATCACAGTCGTGCACCTAGAACGCCTGGCAGAAAGGAGCGGCAGGAGGAAAGATCCTGGGGAGTGTGAAGGGGAAAGTCCACTACACCTGCAGTTTAAGAAAAGTAGAAAATGTACCTAATGAGCTGGGAGGACAAACTGTACTTAATTGAGTTATCTAAGAGGATTTCCATCCAAACAGCCAAACGTGCTTCCTGGTTTCTTCTTGCTGCCTGTAGTAAAACATGAAGGGAATTTTTCTAAAAAATGTTTAAGATAAAGACTATTAAAACAGGAGACAAAATTTGCTGATTTGGGAATTTTCCAGTCTTTTAGGATAACAGAAGATGTTAAAATTAATGACTCTCAGGGCATTGAGATTATGTGGTCTAAATATAACATTTTACACCACCTATAGGCCAGTTCTTCTTCATATTATTAAGGTGTTCTAAAGATGAGTGTGACTGTAAAATTCTTTGTTAAGCCTCAGAAAGCTGGAAGGGGATGCCTCATGACATTATTTAGTCAGGCCAATACCCTCCAAAGCGTTTAGCTGTGTCACTCAGAGATCCTTTCAGTCACACAATAAGACTTCTACCAAGGCTCAGGGTGTAATCCCTCAGCTATCTCAGCAGAAAACCAAGACAGAGTCAGCCTTATTATGAAGACATGTGTGATTGTGGCTTGGGAGTGGGGTGCTTTGCCATGAACACCGGTAACATTATCAGGAGACACACCAAGGTTTTGAGATAACGTATTTAAGTTCAGCTCGGACTGAAAGGACCAGCAATAGTACAAAACAAGAGCGCTGGACTCCTACCTTCTACAAGCAGGAAGCAGGCTAGGGAGACTGTTTCATGTAACCATATACTAGCCATCTTTCATGCAATGGCATCATGTCAGGGGGTAGAATTAAAAAATCAGAGACTGAAGCCTAGGAAGTTTCCAGGCCTTAAATACTAATCAAAGGACTGCCCACAAGAACCCGTGGGATTTCAGAACTGCTACTATTGACTCCCATCTCCCCTCCCCTTTCTGGAACAGGAGTGTCTATGAAGGTTATCTGTGCCTGACCCACCACTGTATGTTGACTGTGAAAGTGAGCAGATTAACTCATCTCTTTTGTTCACACACCCTCAGGTCTAGAGGAACTACACTTGTATAATTTGAACTGATGTGCTAGACTTGAGAGGGTTTTGGACTGCAAGGAGATCAAACCAGTCAATCCTAAAGTAAATTTCTGCTGCATATTCATTGGAAGGACTGATCCTGAAGCTGAAGCTCCAATACTTGGGATATGTGATGCGAATAACTGACTCACTGGAAAAGACCATGATGCGGAAAAAAAATGAAGGTAGGAGAAGAGGACAGCAGAGGATGGGATTGTGGGATAGCATCATCGACTCAATGGACTTGAGTCTGGGCAAGCTCCAGATGTTGATGGACAGGGAAGTCTGCAGTGCTGCAGTCAATGGGGTTGCAAAGAATACGACACAACTGAGCAACAGAACACTTGAGATACTGTACACGTGGACCCTGATCCATAGCTGGACCTGACTTAAATGACAAGGTCCTGAACTTCAAGTTAATGCTGTAACGGATAAATTATTTAAAGGCATTGGCAGGAAAATGCATTTTGGACATACAAGCATGTAAACAATTGGTGGCCCTGTGTGTACCACGTGGTTTTAAATTACGTCCACAGTTCCTTCCTTCTCCCCTTCACATGCGTGGTGGACTTAGTGGCTCACTTCTAACGTTCGAATATTGTAGAAACGAACAATGAAGCATCTGAGACTAGGTCATAAAAGGCACTGCAGTGTCCTTGCGCATCCTCTTGGATCACTCACTCTAGAAGCCAGCTTAGTCATATCTTGAGAACACTCAGGGAGCCCTTTAGAGAGGCCCATGTGAAAGAACCGAGGCTTTCTCTCAGCAGCCAGCAAGCAAACTGGTTTCAACAGCTATGTGAGTAAGCCATCTTGGAAGGAAATCCACCAGTGCATGTTAAGGCTTCAGAGGATGGCAATCTCATGAGACACTGAGCCAGAACACTCAGCTGAATTACTCCTGGATTCCCAACTTTCCGCAGCAGTATGAAATAATTGTTTTAAGCTGCTAGTTCTGGGTAATTGGTTATGCAGCAGTTCAGTAATGCACTGCCAACTTTAGGCAATGTCTTTATTCAGAGCTGCCTGTCCATCTAGTCCAATCTAATCCACAATCTGCTACTTCAGTTTAGAAAACATAGCCCACCCTTGATTTGACCACCCTCAGTATCAGATCACATATCATTTCACTCACCTGAATATCTCACCAGCCTTGCCTAGCCTCAGCAATGATCCTCTCAGTTGAGCCAGAATCTAACCTCACCCTTATAGTGGTCTTAATAAGCTTCCATCCACTGACACCCATTCTGTTATTGTTGTCCATTGCTTTTCAGTCTCCCATCTCTGTTTGCAATCCCATGGACCCACCCTGTTCCTTAGCTATAAATCCCACCTGCATCCCTGCTGGAGTCAGACATAAGCTCAATCTCTCTCCCATATTATAATACCCCACTGTAGTACTCTTACCTTGAATAAAGTTTTTCTTACCACCTTTCCTAAGTGTTATGAATAATTTTTTAACATTTCCAATTTCTGTTAGTAAGGATTATTTTCAAAGGAATATAGTTTTATCCTGTTACTCTTTATACTATATTCATTTGGGGGAACAAATTTCTAGAATTAAAACATTTCATGTTTTTACCATACAAACAGAAAATATCTTTGAAAATACATTTACATGTCTTAAAATATGTAGTAATCTGAAAAGGATGTGTATAAAGACATGTCAGTGTATATACACAAATATCCTCAGAGTTCCCAGGAAAACTTCTCAGTAAACTATAAATGAAAACATTCAGCCTGTAAATAGTGAAATCTTTGGAAGCAACTTGCCAAAAATCGTAGACAATGAAATTTTAATTAAAAAACATGTATACATAAAAATATTTGGGATTCAGACAAAATTGCTAAATAAAGATAGGTCAATACCTAAACCATCTATTGAAAAAAAAAAAAAAAGAAATCCTGAGTATCATGTAATAACCTATAATGGAAAAGAAATTACAAAAGAATAGATACATATCTGCATAACTAAATCACTCTGATATACATCTGAAAATCAACATTGTAAATCAAGCATATTTACAGGAAAAAAATAGTAAAGAAAGCTTCTAAAATACAAAATTATGAAGGAAAAAATCCTAAAGAATGTAGAAAGTATATATGAATTGAAACAAAAATAGAAAACAACAAAAATAAAACTTGTTGGGATAATAAAACAAGAGCTGCTTCTTGGAGAAAGAAAATCAGAAACATTGATACAACTGTGGCAAATCTAATAAGGGGACAAGGAGGTTAATTCCAATACTACAAATGAGAAATGAAATGGGATTATGAGAGGATAATATTCAACTCTGAGTGGAATCACTTTTGTTTCAGGAAAGGTCCAATCAAGCAAAAACCTGGGGAAAGAAAGAGGAAGAGAGACAAGGGAAGAAAGCAAGAAAAAGAAAGGAAAGGAGAAGGAAAGAAAAGCAAATGTCTCAACAAATGTTGTAAACTATCCAAGAAAACAATTCTCTTCAAGATCTAAAAACAGAAACGGAAATTTATTAAGCCAGATACTCATTGCTTTTGATGGTACTCAGAACAAGAAAGCCCATTTACACATCACTGTTTAGAAGTTTAGAACTGGCCAACACAATATGATTACTTAATCATTCCTTTTTTTTTTTTTTTTTGCTTTTTTTTTTCTAACTTTTATTTAATTGTTAAGTCTTCTATTTCTCCTCTAATTTTTATTTCTATAACCTATTATTACTATATTTTTTTTGTTTGTTTTTTAAAGAAAGACTTTTTTTTTTTTTTTTTTTTTTTTAAGGCAAACACCATATACAGTCTTTGGATGGTTGTTGATGGCTTTTTTTTTTTTTTTTTTGATTGTTTGTTTTTTAATAATTTTTTCTTTCTTTTTTTTTCTTTCTTTCTTCCTTTTTCCTTCTGCTTCTCTCTAATATTGTATCTTTGAAAATCCAACCTCTACTCTAGATTTTTAATCTTTGCTCTTAGGTTTTTGTGGTCAATTTTGTACATTTAAAAACCCAAACTTCACTATCCCAGTTTACCTGAGAGCGAGATTACTGGCTTGACCACTCTCTCCTCCTCTGGACTCTCCTTTTTCTGCACCAGGTGGCCTCTGTCTCTTTTCTCCCCCATCTCTCCTCTATCCAACTCTGTGAATCTCTGTGTGTTCCCGACGGTGGAGAACACCTAAGGAACAGGTTACTGGCAGGATTTGTCTCTCTCCTACTCACTCCTCTCTCTGATCCTCCTGGTCACCTCTGTCTACTTCCTCCCTCTCCTCTTCCCCGTATAACTCTGTAAATACCTCTGAGCGGTCCAGACTATAGAGCGCACATAAGGAAGTGACTACTGGCTAGCTTGCTCTCTTCTCTTTTGATCTCACCGCATCTCATTCCAGTTACCTCTAACTACCCCCTCCATCTTCTCTTCTCCTTATAACTCAGTGAACCTCTCTGAGTGTCCCTCAATGTGGAGAAACTTTTCATCTTTAACCTAGATGTTTTATCATCGGTGCTGTATAGATGGAGAAGTCTAGAGGCTACTGTAAAAATAAAACTGAAAACCAGAAGCAGGAGGCTTAAATCCAAAGCCTGAAAACATTAGAGAACTCTTGAATTCAGGGAACATTAAGCAATAGGAGCCCATCTAATGCCTTCATACCTACACCGAAACCAAGCTCCACCCAAGGGCCAACAAATTCCAAAACAAGACATACCACACAAATTCTCCAGCAACACAGGAACACTCCCCTGAGCTTCAATATACAGGCAGCTCAAAATTATCCCCAAACCTTTGATGTCTCGTAACCCATTACGGGTCACTCCATTGCACTCCAGAGAGAAGAAACCCAGCTCCACCCACCAAAACTCCAACACAAGCCTCCCTAACCAGGAAACCTTGACAAGCCACTGATAGAACCCCACCCAAAGTGAGGAAGCTCCATAATAAAGAGAACTCCACAAATTCCCAGAATATAAAAAGGCCACCCCAAATGCAGCAATATAACTAAGATGAAGAGACAGAGGAATACACAGCAGGTAAAGGAACAGGAGAGTTGCCCACCAAACCAAACAAAAGTGGAAGAAGTAGGGAATCTACCGGAGAAGGAATTCCGAATATTGATAGTGAAAATGATCCAAAATCTTGAAATCAAAATGGAATCACAGATAAATAGGCTAGAGACAAGGATTGAGAAGATGCAAGAAAGGTTTAACAAGGACCTAGAAGAAATAAAAAAGAGTCAAAATATAATGAATAATGCAATAAATGAGATCAGAAACACTCTGGAGGCAACAATTAGTAGAATAATGGAGGCAGAAGATAGGATTAGTGAAATAGAAGATAGAATGGTAGAAATAAATGAATCAGAGAGGAAACAAGAAAAACGAATTAAAAGAAATGAGGACAATCTCAGAGACCTCCAGGACAATATGAAACGCTCCAACATTCGAATTATAGGAGTCCCAGAAGAAGAAGAAGACAGAAAGAAAGATCATGAGAAAATCCTTGAGGAGATAATAGTTGAAAACTTCCCTAAAATGGGGAAGGAAATAATCACCCAAGTCCAAGAAACACAGAGAGTTCCAAATAGGATAAACCCAAGGCGAAACACCCCAAGACACATATTAATCAAATTAACAAAGATCAAACACAAAGAACAAATATTAAAAGCAGCAAGGGAAAAACAACAAATAACACACAAGGGGATTCCCATTAGGATAACAGCTGATCTTTCAATAGAAACTCTTCAGGCCAGGAGGGAATGGCAAGACATACTTAAAGTGATGAAAGACAATAACCTACAGCCCAGATTACTGTACCCAGCAAGGATCTCATTCAAATACGAAGGAGACACCAAAAGCTTTACAGACAAGCAAAAGCTGAGAGAATTCAGCACCACCAAACCAGCTCTCCAACAAATTCTAAAGGATATTCTCTAGACAGGAAACACGAAAAGGGTGTATAAACCCGAACCCAAAACAATAAAGTAAATGGTAACGGGATCATACTTATCAATAATTACCTTAAACGATTATTTAAAAAGAATAAAAATATGCCATGTTATTGTAAAAAGACAGCAGAAATAATTTTTTAAAAATTATTTCTACAAATACTAATTTTACTTACAATATTTTGGCACATTAATAAAACAATAAATTTTACCTGAAAGAACAAGCAAAGCAGACAAGGAAATTCACAAAGGGCAGTAACAAAATAGTAATCTTGACAGATATTCAATATATTTGTAAAGAAAACAAAGTGTCATTGTGTGAACAAAATATAGAGGGATCAATAGAAAAACAGAGGAAGCTCCTGAAAGAACTCAACTCACTATTAACTATCTTTTTTTGCAGGCACAGAAACTGACTCAAGTTAATTCTAAGAAGCAAAGCCCTGATGATATTATCTCTTCTTTTTGTGTGTGTGTGTGTGTGAAAATTTAGGAAATTTAGGCTGGAGAAGGAAGAGGATAGAGACTTCAAGTGCCTTTAAGGAGGAGGAGGAAAGATAGGGGGTTGAAGATTTGATTGTGTTATTTGAACAGCATTGGTGAAGCTCAAACAAGGGAGGTAGCAAGCCATGCAGGCCTACGGAAAAAGCATTTCCAGAAGAACAGCACTTGCAGTCTTTGGATCGGGAAGAAATGGAATTTGATGGAGGAAAACCAAGGCCAGTGTTGTCAAAAGGAGAACATTAGTGGGGAAAATAGTAGAGTAGAAGGACAGAGAATGGAAAAGAGGAAGCAGTCAGGGACCATACTGCTGGAACCTTTTTATCTGGCAATAAACACAGCTTGTACTCCTTAGGAGCATACTTCACAGCGACTAACAGTAACAGTGTTGATAATACCAAGCAACAATAAAAACACATAATGATAACATTTCGTATTTTTTACTATAGAAAACGAAGAAAGGAGATAAGAATACAATAGTCTGGTTATTTATTTATACATAGAGTTTTCACCTGAGACCAGAACACACACACACTCTTTATACAACTAAAAGTGGTTTAAGCTGACACTCAGCAAAGTGCTTTGGCCCAAGTAAACTAACTGGAAAGGCCTAGTAAAATATTCAAAGTGCAAATAAATCAATCAAGCTTTGAGGAAATAAATCACAATTTATTTGAATTTCAATTTACACTCAGGAAATTACCTAAAATGGAGACAACAGATTCACTACAGCATAATCATCTGTAGTCCTTCCTCTTCAGTTCTGAGAGGGATGCTATCCCCTTGGTGATTAGCACCTTCCAGCATTTTGTGAAAGCTTAGAGGACTTAAATAAATTGAGGATGGGGGAGAGTGGGGAGAGACAAAGAGGAGGAGAAAGGAAGAGGAAACGGAGAGATTTCTCCTGGCACAGGTCTACAGATAGGGCTTCCTTGAATGGTGCACAGAGATTGCTAGGTATCTGTGCCAGAAGTGGAGAAGGGGTAACATTCAACTCCAGGAGATTCAACTCCAAGAACCTACGGAGGCAGCCAAGTGTGCTGATGTTCAGGAACCAATACTTAAGAGGGAACCCCACAGGTCTGTGACACAGCCCTTGGAGACCGCAAGAAAAAAGGTTACCACAAGTATAATCGCACATTAGAGGAAGGAAAACTCTATGACCTGACAATTACTGAAATACATGAGACAATTCTTGCACATCAGACTGTGTCAAGAAAGACTGAAACTCAATTAGTTTGATACAATGGGAAATTACACACGCAGAGAATTAGCTGTTAACTGTACTACATTTGTGTCCAAGGCAAGATAAGATACAAAACTGAAATCTTCACGTGTTCAACTAGGGTAAGACACATGTAACTGGAAAAGGTAAGGACGACGTTCTAAAAAGGGTTTAATCACCCTGGACTATTTTCACCCACTATATTTACTATTCTTGGACAACTCCATTGTAGCTTAAGGGTAAGAGAACTCAATTTAGCCCAATTCAAAAGCTGAACAGATTCCCTGTGTTTGATCCTTTTCAGTTAAAACTATGGGTCCAGCACAAATCAAAGTGCACGTCAAGGCTCTTTTTCCTTTGGGAATTTTAACTTGCTTTGCTACTGTGTCTGACAGGGATATGCCTACCTCATTGTGACTACAGGCCAGCCAAATGGCAAAGGGGATGAAATGAATCAAATTCCCCTTTTGATCACTCAACAGGAGGTCCACAGGCACCAGGTCTCATTCTATTAACTATCTCTGCTTCTCCAACTGCAGTCAATGATACACAGGGCCTGCTTGATGCTTGCAAGGCCTCTCTCACCAAACACAGGCATTTTAACGGCTGGGCTTCCTTGAGATGTCCCTGGGCTAGGTAAAAGCACTCTGAGATAGTGTTCCTTCTACCTTGGCTCTATGCCTGGAGTGAATGTATGCCTCTTCCTCAGCTGGGACAAGAAGCCACAGCTCTTCACTGATTAAATCCCGTGTCTGGTCCAAACTCACATCAGAGCTTCTCCATCAACTTCTCCACTGCATGCTTTCAGAGCCAGGTTATCTTAGATCAGCCCAAGAGGCACTTCAGAGAGTGACATTCAAATCTGGCTATATAGCTGATACTGAGATCTTCAAGGCATGAAAACAGTTGAAAACTACGTTGCTAAAACACTCTACAGATTATATGTATAGTAGAGCTTTCGAACTTACAAGTAACATCGAATACCAAAATAGGTTGTTACTTTTCCTTTCTCCACTTCTCTCATTCTCTCTCTCACACACACATGCACACATTCTTTTTACATGTTAAGACAATTTTATGAAAAACAGATAATAGATTTTTAAATAACATCTCAATATGCAGATCAAACAAAATTGTACTTCCTGTATTTAAAACAAAATCACATAAATTACCCATCGCTTTCCCTATATTTGATATTACTGAATAATGCTATAATTTGATCTTTTTGTTTTTAATGGGGTTTTTAACTTTGACTGCAATACTTGCTTCAGACTTACTGAAAGCTGAATTAACTTTTTTTTTCTTTTTTTGACCTCCTACTTTTAGATTTGATGGGTGATGATTCAAAATCAGATGTGTTCACAGTAATGGATGCTATTTCCACCAATCCTGCTTGAAGGGGTTCCAGTGATACCTGAATAACAACTTTTGTTTCAGGAGACAATCCTTCTAGCTGCTTAGGCTTCTTAAACATTTGATGACACTGGGTCTTGTGCTCCCTTTTCTCTTTGAAAGTTAAAAACTGTAGCCGACATTTGGAACACTGGTGAAAACTCTTTTCCCAGTGCCCTCTATGATGACGTCTGTATGCTGTTGCAGTCTTAAAAATTTTGAGACAAAACGGGCAAAGTAAATTCTTAGTGTTACCATGGCATGCTCGGAAATGTGCATCCACATCTGCAAAAAATGATGATCTGTAACTGCAAACCTGGCATACATAGGGCATTTCACCAGGCTTATGATTGTCTTTCATGTGCTCTAAGAGAACCTGATCTGTCTCAAAGGACAACTCACAGATCTGACAGACTGCGGAGGGCCCCTGGGGAGTGTGGACACTTTCAATGTGACACTGCAGCTGGAAGGGAGTAGGAAACTGGCGGAGGCAGTGCTGGCAGGTGGTGTGGTTTTTCCAGCTGTCACCTCTCTGCCTCTCAAGTTCCAAATGGCGCTTCATGTGATTCATAAACTTGACATTTTTTAGAACTTTCAAGCAGCTGAGGCATTTAAACGCTGTGTGGGTCTTCGGTTCTGGCTGCCCAACTCCTATAAGCTCTCCATAGTAGAAGTCACGAAGTAACACAATCAGATTTCCTTCTGTGGGATCAACAATCTTGTTTGGACTTGCTAAACTTGGAAAATCAGTTTTTGTCAGTCCATTTTCCCCTAAAGGTCTTACAAGCTTGCAATGAACACCGTCCTTTGGAAAAGGTGTCGGACAAGGTTCTCCATTCTGAGCGTGGCTTAGTGAGGTATGGACACGGTCTGGTGTGCTTTGCTGAGTGGGCACTGTATGAAAAATACCTGAAGGGGAAAAACCTAAAGAATGTTCCCCTATAATGCCATCACTGAGCTTAGGCCTTCTGGGATTTCTGCTATTTGTTTCACAAGTGGAAAGTCGCTTTGATACATGAGGACTTTTATTCATATCTCCTGCAGAAACTGCTCTTTCTACTGGATGCTGACATGAACTTGTGAAGGTAATCAAAGAAGAACATAACTCCTTTGAAAAGCAATTAGGTACTATCTGCTGGTGAAATATTTTTATAATCAGCTTTAGACGGAGGTTCAGTAATAATAGGACTATCTGGCTGATCTTGGTTCAGAGTCAGAAACTGGCAAGACAGTCTTTGCTTCTGATGTAGGAGTCACATGACTAACAGGCTGTAATTTGTGAGCCTTACCTTTCCTGAAATGAGCCATACCTTTTTCTCCTTGAACAAGAACCTGGGGTATCTCTGTTCAGTATGTTTGAAACGACTGGTTTTGAAGCTGAGGTCATCCCAACAAAGATCACGTCAGCATCTTCATTTACATCTTCCACTCCAACCAAGATCAGTTCATCATCATCATCACCGACTTGTTTGGTTTCTCCCTCCCTTTTCCGTACTTCTGGCTCTTGTTCTTCTTCACGTAACATACATGGTCGTTCCATATTTTTAATACGTTTTTATTCTTAGAGGGTGCGCCACAAGTCCCAGTGCTTCCTTTATACAAACTGCCACCTAAGGTATAAACATACTACATATTAGTTAAGTAACACAAAAATGGGCTATTTGATTATCTCCAAAACTCTACAGTAGTTATAAACACCCTTATCTTACAGACAAAGACACTGAGTGTCAACGAGGCTCAATGACAGCTGAAAAACCTATGACTACAAGTCTATACATGGCTCTAGAATCATAGCTTTGTCCCATCGTTCACTGTAATCTCTTCTATTTAAAAAAATAATGACAAAAAACCCAACACTACTGATCATTAGGTGACATCACATGTAAAGGATCAGTATTTTTACAAAAGCACTGTTATACAGCTTTTAGAAACATGGACTTTGGAGTCAAAGAAGATTAAGTTGGCAATTCTAAGTTAACACACACCAGTTGCATCTTCTTGGGCAAATTTGTAACTTTTAAATGTGTTTCTGTATCTTAAAGACAAACATGCTTATTTCTTAGACTTAAGGTTAACGGCTCTTTGTAAAAGGCATCAGCTATTCAATGGCATCTTGTTTTGTAGTAAAATTGGAAGAAAATGTATCTTCAATGCACATTACAACTGATTCACAAATTCTAATTTCATAAAATGTTAACAAAGAAAACAGGTAGCAAAGTCAAAGTATAATCTATCTATACCTACTTAACCAACAGCATAATTACAATGTCAAGCACTTAACACAGGCCTAGGAAAATTGAGAATGAGCTCTCTGATAATCTCACCCCAATTCCACCACTGATATATCCTAAATTTCTCCCCTCTAATCCTGGCTAAACTGAAAATCCCACAATGCTTCATCCTTTACGCCACAGGTCTCTTCCCCACATAGCAGGCAAATTGATGCAGTTATTTCTCCTCATACCAGTATCAGACAGAGACATCACACACACACACACACACACCACCACACACACACACACACCAAGTATCCCTTATGAATACAGGTAGAAAGAGTCCTCAACAAAATACTGGCAAACAATATCCAACAACATGTAAAAAAGATTGTATACCATGATCACATGGGATTTATGGAGGTATGCAAAGTTTGGTTCATTATGTGAAAGTCAATCAAACAATTATGCCATTTTAAAACAATAAAACAAATAACACATCTGCCTGAAGAAAAAGCATTTCCCTGAATCTAGCACCTCTTCATAACCGGGGTGAAAAGAACACTTCATAATTAAGAACAGAAGAGAACTTTCCCAATCAAAGGGCACCTGTAAAAGACCCACAGCTAACATCATACTTAATAATGAAAAACTGAAAGCTTTCCCTCTAAGACCGGGAACAACACGAGGAAGTCTACTACACACTTTGGCTCAACATTATACTGGCAGTTCTACAACCAGAGCATTCACGTAACAAAATAGAATTTGTTAAAATTCTATTGTTTAAAATTGTTTTAAAAGAAAAAACAAAAAAACAAAAAACAAAAAAACAGTCTTCAGAATGGAAAGGAAAAAGTCAAAGTCTATTGGAGATAACATACTTTTGTATATAGAAAATCTTGAAGAAAAACACAAGTAGTAAATTAATATAAGCTTGCAGAAGAGAAGACAAATATTTTAAAAGTCAACCACATTTTATACAGTAGCAACAAATGTTGCTGAGTAAATACTTGAATCTACACTAGCATTAAAAAGAATATTTAGGAAGTCAGAAAGAGAAAGACAATAGATTCTTTTTTAATGGCCGAGTAATACTCCATTGTGTATATGTTCCACAGCTTTCTGATCCATTTATCTGTTGATGGACAACTAGGTTGTTTCCATGTCCCTGGCTATTATAACAGTGCTTGATGAACCACTGGGGTACATGT
>NW_017213248.1:0-15787 GCF_001704415.2 Capra hircus | reverse complement strand
GTTCGTGTAGCATACATTCTCTGTGCACAAGTGCCAGTGTCTGTGCATTTGCAAGAGAGGCCTGGTTCTGCTTCCATGCAACGCCTCTTCACAAGGGGTCACATGGATGTACTGGAGTCATCTGGCACAGGTCTCCAGTCACTGATGACATCCATTCCTTGCCAAAGTGTGTGGCTTCTATTCAGATGTGAGCCAAACTTGAGCCTCCGATAGTCATTTGCTCAGACATGTACAGTAGAAAGATTCGCCAGGCTCTGCTGGCAACTGTGGGCTGTGGAGATTCAAACTCCCACGAACCCGCAATCCCTGCCGCGCCAATTCGCCTTCGGCAGCTCCCCAGCTGATGGGGCCCGCTCCTCTCCCCACTCCGCTAGCCTGCTCACTGATGTACTGCTGTCGGAGTGTGTGGCTCCTGGGGAAAGTGGCATGTTACAAGTGGCACTGAAACTACAGATATTACTTTCCATGAGGTGGAGAAGAGGGAGAGGACTTGGTTTTCTCTGCAATCGTGTGCAGCAGATGGACATGTAGCTGGAGAAGCCCCTTTGTCATGTGTGTGGTGGCACGTGCCATTTGCTTAAGAGGGCATAGAATAAGATAGTTGCTCAAGTCTCTAAGAATGGAGATATTGAGCAGTGTGTAAGCACAGTGGCAAGTATATCCTACTTGTAGTAGAAGTATAATCAAGCAGAGATCAGCAGATACAATAGCATGATATACTTAATAGAATCTAAGAAAATACCACTAAGTAGAGAATACACACACACAAATGGATTGGCTCCAACAGATAATGAGACAAGTCTGATATTACCCAACCCGGGCAGGGGATAGCAGGGAGGGGCAATACCACTGTAAAGAGCTTGCGGAGACTGGGAGCAGCTACCCGTGTTAGTGGAAATAGATGACGCTCAACGGGATGTATTGTACAGACATGGGGAATAGAGCCACGTAACTCTTGTAATAACTATAATGGAAAGCTAAGACCTTTAACAAATTGTAGCATAAGAGAAGAAAAGGGAAAGGAAAGAGGGGAGTGGAGGATAGGAGGGATAGAAAGGAAGGAAACTACATGTATGAGTTTTTGGAGTGCGACAAAACTCAATATTGATTAGGCCACTCTTTAACTAAGGAATTTAGATGGAGCAAGTCCTTCCGAAAGGCGGAGGGGAGGGGGAGTGGCCCAACATGCTAGTGCAGGCAAATAGTTGGGGGCCTATTGCGCCATGAGAAAAAGAGTTTATTTAGTACGAACTGCAGATCCTGAAGTTTGAGGCAACTGACATGCCACTCCCCAGGACACACATGACAGACATACATCAGGAGCAGTCAGAAACAAATCATCCCTTGTGGGATGAGAACAAGGGTTCCAGAGGACCACAGGGGACCCAGAGGGATGAGCGCATTGGATGGTATGGCAGGGGCTGGGGATGTCAGTGTGGTGGCTGGGCAAGCGGGACTTCCAAGATGCAGAAGACCAGTGATGCCAAAGAGGTACTCCTTAACGACCTCTCTGTGCCTGAGACATCCTCTCCAGTCACTGCTTCTGTTAGGATGGATGCAGCACTCCCAGCCTCAGGCTGGTCAGCATGAATCTGAACTTCCTCAACTGGTTGTTGGACCACAACTCTCTGGGATGGAACAGGATTGCTGAGGTGTGGTCCCTTTGGGCCTCCCCAGAATGGGCGATTGATGTTGGGGTTCTTGGCTGCTCAGGGAGGGCTCAGGGCCTGGTCAATCCCATGCTGATGTCCCCCATGCAGCCAGCAGATCAGTAGGTCCTGCCATGAGAGGTAAGGGACAAGACACCGAGGTTGTGAGGGGGTCAGGAGGTGAGGCCTGAAGGCAGATCGTTGTAGAGGCCAGGACCCTCTCCTCTCCCCAGTGGGGAAGCTCAGGCTCATGCAGCCTGGATGCAGAGCCTGGATTCAGGTCATGCAGGTAGCTGGTGACAGGCTGAGACTGAAGGCTTGGGGGCTTCATGTGTGCTAGTCTCATTCAGAGCAGCTCCAATTATAGCACGCGAGACCCAGGCGATTCTCACGGAGGCAGGCTAAATTAAGCACCTTTGTCAGCATCATCCTTCCCTGAGTCCTTTGCTCACAGAGACCCTGGGTCTTCTTCGGTGTGAGCCCAAAGATTCAGGGTGCCGGGACCCTGAGACCTGCTGGCGCACTTGGGCCATCAGGGATGTCGCAGGCAGCAGGTGGCCCACCAGGCGAGGAGACTGCCTTCTTTAGCAGGCAGGCAGTGGAGGAAGGAGTAGCCCTGGAGGAGGGAGAGGTGGTGCGGATTGGCAAGTGTTCCAGCTGCTGGTGGAAGACATCACTGAGGAGGTTGAAGTGGTGGCGGAGGAGGAACAGGGGAAGCTGTCCTCACAGGAGTGAGAGGAGAAGCTGGAGGAGCAGGGCCAGGAACATCCAAGGACAGGAGCCTCGATCAGCCAGCCCCACTGGAGGTGACAGAGGCGTTGGCAGCCCTGGAGGTGGAGCTGAGCTCCGCAAATGAGAAAACCCCAAAGCCATATCCAACACTTCACCACTCAGCACCACCTCACAAGCAGAAGTGGAAAAGGCTTCACAGGCTTCAGGTTCAGGTGGTGGGAATAGACTCGGAGCTACTTTTTAAGTCATGCAGGGCAGGCCATGCAAGTGAGTGAAGGCCAGAGGAAGTTTTCCATTAAAAAAGATTTTCTGGGGAACAGATGGGCTTGGGTGGAGCTGAGCCCAAGGGGGCTGGGAGTCCATACTCAGAAACCCTGTATGCCTCTCTCTTGTCTCTGCCTCCTAATCTGGTTAACTCCCAGTCTGCCGCCTGATGCCACCTTTCCTGTGCACCTTCACACTCAGACTGTCCATTCAGTACAGATATTTCTTTAGCACCTGCCTCTGGCCAGATTATGTTCCAGGCATGGGACAGCCGTGCAGAGACAGACAATAACCCCAGTCCTTCTGGAGCAGAAATTCTACAAGAGGCCAATCCCTCCTACCTCACCCCAATTCCCAACCCTAGGCTGCAGGGCCACTCCTCTTTCACCCCTCCCGGTCCTGATGCTCTCTACTGTCCTGAAGAGCCTCCATGGAACTACAAATCTGCGCACCATAATCGCTCTACTGACCCCCTAACAACCACCCAGAACCACACTGGGACCCCCTGGGTGGGCACCTTCCATTCTTCCCAGGGATTGGCAAAACACATGGCTCCTGGCCCTTGCCAGGACAGGATAGTATGGTTAGAACAACCCACTTTATTTAAGTTTGTAAATAAGTACACTTACTCATAGAGAAAATCTGTTCATGTCAGACATGAAGCGATAACTGCTTGTGGGTGGACAGGGAGCTTCTCTGACTTCTCTGGGATTCCCTAGGACAGTGAGGCAGTGTAGCCTTGGTTCCTGGGCACTGCCCTGCTGTGCAGCCATCCAGGCCCTGCTCACTCCGGTCCGAGTCAGGCCACTGAGCACACAGACCCAGGAGACCAGCTGGGGGCCCTTCTGCACTTCCCTCTCCCCTCCCCAGCTGCACAGACCTGGACGACCACTGCCCTGAGCTCCTGCCACCAGGCCAGATGAAGGCACGCACTGGCAAGCTGTCCTTTGACACTGAGGGCTACTGGCAGAAAAGGGGCCAGGAGAGCTTCTATGCATATGTGGGTGTGAAGTGCAAATGGGTGGAGCCCTGAGATGCACTTTGACCCACAGGCTGGTCCTGCCCCCGCAAATCCCAATGGGCACCTGCTCTGAGCCCCCAGCCTTGACCACTCCATGACAATGCCACACAACCCCTAGGTCAGGCTGACTCACACCCTGCGGACAGAGACTCACCCAAGTCCCTCCTCTTCCCTGTCCCCTTCACCTAACCTGTTCAGGATGTCCTAACCCTTGGGAACCTCCAGGCCCAGGGGCCCCTCAAACCGAGCGCTTCCTCTGGGGAAGCCCCAGACCCACCCACAGTGACCCAGCTGGCCTTGGGGTTCCTGTCCCCCAACTCCAGCCCTGGGATGCTGAGCCCAGGGCAGCACTGGGCCAGGCTGTGAGCACTCCCAGTGCCCCGTCTGCCTGAAGGTCATTTTCACCATCACAGACGAGATCCACAAGTTCCATGGTCTACCACTGCTGAGCCCGTGGTCTTACATCACATACTGAGGGAGCTAGTGGCTGACTGGCAGCCAGCCTGTGAGCCTGGACATGGTGCTATGGCAGACCGAGCCACCCCCAAGCAGCAGGGTGGGCGTGTTCCTCATGGGCACGAGGATCACACTTTCTCTGGGACATTCTGGCCACATGTCACAGGGGCAGGTGTCAATCAGGCTTCAGTAAAGTTGCTGCTGGCACCTGCAAGGTGGCTATGGTCACAAGGCAAGGTCAACAGGAGCTGCCCCAGGGGCATGGGGGTAAGGCGTGAGCACAAGGGTGGGCTAGGGAAACCAATGGGGGTACCAGAGACACTTCTCCACACAGCTACACAAGGACACACAGCTCACATGAAAAAAATAAAGTCTTCCACACTTTCCACATGAATTTGCCATGAAGTGATGGGAACAGATGCCATGATCCTAGTTTTCTGAACATTTACCTTTAAGCCAACTTTTCCACTCTGCTCTTTCATTTTCATCAAGAGGCTCTTTAGTTCTATTTCACTCTCTGCCAAAAGGTGGTGTCATATGTATATCTGAGGTTATTGATATTTCTCCCCACAATCTTGATTCCAGCTTGTGCTTCATCCAGGCCAGTGTTTCTCATGATGTACTCTGCATATAAGTTAAATAAGTTAGGTGATGATATACAGCCTTGACGTGCTCCTTTTCCTATTTGGAACCAGTCTGTTGTTCCATGATGAGTTCTATCTGTTGTGTCCTGACCTGCATACAGGTTTCTCAAGAGGCAGGTCAAGTGGTCTGGTATTGCCATCTCTTTCAGAATTTTCCACAGTTTATTGTGATCCACACAGTCAAAGGCTTTGGCATAGTCAATAAAGCAGAAATAGATGTTTTTCTGGAACTCTCTTGCTTTTTTGATGATCTAGCATAAGCTGGCAATTTGATCTCTGGTCCTCTGCCTTTTCTAAAAAAAGCTTGAACATCTGGAAGCTCACGGTTCACGTATTGCTGAAGTCTGGCTTGGAGAATTTTGAGCATTATTTACTAGCGTGTGAGATGAGTGCAATTGTGCAGTAGTTTGAGCATTCTTTGGCATTGCCTTTCTTTGGGATTAGATTGAAAACTGACCTTCTCCAGTCCTGTGGCCACTGCTGAGTTTTCCACATTTGCTGGCATATTGAGTGCAGCACTTTCACAGCATCAGATTTCAGGATTTGAAATAGCTCAACTGGAATGCCATCACCTCCACTAGCTTTGTTGGTAGTGATGCTTTCTAAGGCCCACTTGACTTCACATTCCAGGATGTCTGGCTCTAGGTGAGTGATCACACCATCGTGATTATCTTGGTTGTGAAGATCTTTTTTGTACAGTTCTGTGTATTCCTGCCACCCCTTAGTAGATATAAAGGTCATCTGAGTTAAATTCATCCATTCCAGTCCATTTTAGTTGCTGATTGCTAAAATATCGACGTTCACTCTTGCCATCTCATTTCACCACTTCTAATTTGCCTTGATTCATGCACCTAACTTAACAGGTTCCTATGCAGTATTGCTCTTTACAGCATTCAACCATGCTTTCATCACCAGTCACATCCACAACTGGGTGTTGTTTTTGCTTTGGATCTGTCTCTTCATTCTTTCTGGAGTTATTTCTCCACTGATCTCCAGTAGCATATTGGGCACCTACCAACCTGAGGAGTTCATCTTTCGGTGTCCTATCTTTTTGCCTTTCATACTGTTCATGGGGTTCTCAAGACAAGAATACTGAAGTGTCTTGACATTCCCTTCTCCTGTGGCCCACGTTTTATCAGAACTCTCCACCATGACCCATCCCTCTTGGGCAGCCCTACACAGCACGACTGATAGTTTCATTGAGTTAGACAAGCTGTGGTCCACATGATTAGACCACTCCTTACCTTGAACATGGGATATCTTGCTGGAGGCCAGCGTGAGGAATTCCACCCATGACAAGGTCATGCAGCAGAGACATGATGTGCAAGACCGAGTCAGATCTCAGGTTTTCCCCCTGGCATTTCCTGAGCATGTACCTCAAAAAATAAGAATCTGCCTGCTTTTCCACTCTTCTGACATTCTCTGGAAAAATTCAATTCAGGGCTTTAGTCTTCTGCATTTGAAAGAATGTTTCAATCCAAAAACCCCGCTGATGGCTTTCTAGCCTGCCTGCAGGACTCATACAGCTGCGCATGTGATTGAGGCCTCCTCACTGCAGGAGGCACTGGAAGCTTAAAATATCCTAGGAATGTAGGGGCTTCCGAAGAGACAAAATCATTAGAATAGGGCTGATTAAAGGCTTCATTTGTTGAGCCAATACTTGCTGCCAAATTTTCATATCCTTTATTTTTAGATATAGTTGGTATATAGAAAAACAAGTAGTAGACCTGGTATTAGCAACATTAGATCTTTGAGTTAAGTACCTTCTTTGTTATAACCCACTGTGCCTTGTTCTATAGAGATGTAACTTTAGTGCTTTAACGAGATGCAGATTACAGAAAAACACTTAGGGGAAACGAAATTAACATTCATTAAGGAAGAGAGCCAAAAAGTGTTAACAAGCCTCTTGGCCAGAAGATAATGTAAATCACCTGAGACCTTTTGTATACAAAAAGATATACAGAAACAGTCTGGGCTGCTAACGCTACATAATTGTGTATTACCCATTGATCTCTATGTATAATCAAAAGTATAAAAGGCCTTGAAGGACAATAGAAGGGGAGCCAGTCGCTGGACTGGTTTCCCCCGTGTCTCCTCTTTACTCTAATTTTAGGCTGAATTCCCATCTGGGGCACAGAGGCTCACTATGTCTACTTACTTGTCCAGGCTTTTAAGATCCGTAAGAGAGAGAGCCCAAGGCGGGGCACTCTCTGATATTCAAACGGCCACCGGCGGTCTAATGTAGATGGTGCAAGCTCCTTGTCTGGAACTTTATTGGTTTTCCATGTAACCCAAGTTAATCAGCCTCTTCTCTCCACTTAATTTTCCTACTACACTATTTCTTCCTAATCTAATCTTATATTAATAAATAAATAAGTTTTCCTCACCGACTCCGTCCACCCTTCGAATTCCCTGGATCCACTGGAGCTGGACCCCGGCAATATCTCCTCACAACCACCACTCCTGACCTTGGGCGTTGGCTATCTCCTCATGACCCCCACTCCTGATCTTGAATGTGGTGTATCTCCTCTCAGCTGCTCACTGCTCCAGCGCAGCACAGCCACCGCTCGCTGCTGATGTTGTGTGGTGGAAATAAAACTGAAAGTTCTGGGATAAACTTGCTGACTATAGAACACATTTAATCCAGCTTTCTTCAAAACACCAATGACAAGAATACTTCACATTTGTTTCACACTTTAGTTCATATCAGGCTTTTGTTTGTAGTCTTTTCAGTGCTGCTTTCTAATAACCAATTTCACTGGTTTTTCAATAAATCCTCTGGGCTCCTTCTTCAGCAGCTCTGGTCTGACCTCTGGCTCTGGGACTGACATAGGGCCCTCAGCTCCTTGCAGCCAGATTAACCCCAGCCTCTCGGTCCCACTTTTCAGAGTTGTAAGAAGTCGTTAAGAGAACTCCATCCCTCCCACACACTTGCAAGCAGACAGCTGTGTCTAGAGCTCAGCAAGTACCACAGTCTAGACCCCAGTGCTCCTGGAAAATGTGGGGCAGGACAGACAGGGGGCAGGCAGATGGATGCTGGGAAGTGTCCACAGCCAGGCCTGGGAGCCATGGTTCCTGCCCAGACCTTGCATAAACCCAAAGTTTTTTGACCCTCATCCCCTCCTGGCCAGCCTTCCCATCCCTGTGTCCTCAGAGATCTCTGCCCATGTGCTCTTTCCCCCAACCTGGCTTTTCTATTTTTTTTTTTTTTGGCCTGGGAAATCCCATGGACAGAGGAGCCTGATGGGCCACAGTCCATAGGTTTGCAGAGTCTAACATGACTTAGCCAGTAAACAACAACAACTAATAGATGAGAAAGTGAAGGAAGGTTAAAAAAAAAAAAAGAACACAAAGCAATGAAAAATCCTGTCACTGTCATTAGAAGGTAACTGAGGACCTGCCATCACCCTAAGAAACTTTCAGATGAACACACAGTTGGAAACTGTACTGTGTTCCTATATCCTACCATACACATTCCTGCTATAATCTGACAGAAAAGACTTGTCAAATAACAATAAGTATCATGATAATCAGTCTCTGCTATTCATCACTATACTTTGCATTTTTAACACATATTTGTGTAATATTTAATCAGTGCCAGCGGGCATTTTCTAAGGGCTTCCCTGGGGGCTCAGACAGCAAAGAATCTGCCTGAAATGCAAGGGACCTGGCTTTGATCCATTGGTGGGGAAAATCCCCTGGGGAAGGAAGTGGCTGATGGCTGATGACTTCAGGACTTTTGATCACTAGAGAACTCCTGGCCCATTAATAGGTGAATGCCCTCCCAAAAGCCTCCATCTCAACACTAAGTTCAGGTAAGTTCCGTCGCTCAGTCATGTCCAACTCTGCAACCCCATGAATCGCAGCACGCCAGGCCTCCCTGTCCATCACCAACTCCCAGAGTTCACCCAGACTCACGTCCATCAAGTCACTGATGCCATCCAGCCATGGTCTTGTTTTTGTTGACTGTATAGAGCTTCTCCATCTTTGGCTGCAAAGAATATAATCAATCTGATTTCGGTGTTGACCATCTGGTGACGTCCATGTGTAGAGTCTTCTCTTGTGTTGTTGGAAGAGGGTGTTTGCTATGACCAGTGCATTTTCTTGGCAAAACTCTATTAGTCTTTGCCCTGCTTTATTCTGCATTCCAAGGCCAAATTTGCCTGTTACTCCAGGTGTTTCTCGACTTCTTACTTTTGCATTCCAGTCACCTAAAATGAAAAGGACATCTTTTTTGGGTGCTAGTTCTAAAAGGTCTTGTAGGTCTTCAGAGAACCGTTCAACTTCAGCTTCTTCAGCCTTCCTGGTTGGGGCATAGACTTGGATTACTGTGATATTGAGTGGTTTGCCTTGGAAACGAACAGAGATCATTCTGTCATTTTTGAGACTGCATCCAAGTTCTGCATTTTGGACTCTTTTGTTGACCATGAGGGCTACTCCATTTCTTCTGAGGGATTCCGGCCCGCAGTAGTAGATATAATGGTCATCTGAGTTAAATTCACCCATTCCAGTCCATTTTAGTTCGATGATTCCTAGAATGTCGACATTCACTCTTGCCATCTCTTGTTTGACCACTTCCAATTTGCCTTGATTCATGGATCTGACATTCCAGGTTCCTATGCAATATTGCTCTTTACAGCATCGGACCTTGCTTCTATCACCAGTTACATCCACAGCTGGGTATTGTTTTTGCTTTGGCTCCATCCCTTCATTCTTTCTGGAGTTATTTCTCCACTGACCTCCAGTAGCATATTGGGCACCTACTGACCTGAGGAGTTCCTCTTTCAGTATCCTATCATTTTGCCTTTTCATACTGTTCATGGGGTTCTCAAGGCAAGAATACTGAAGTGGTTTGCCATTCCCTTCTCCAGTGGACCACATTCTGTCAGCCCTCTCCACCATGACCCGCCCATCTTGGGTTGTCCCACGGGCATGGCTTAGTTTCATTGAGTTAAACAAGGCTGTGGTCCTAGTGTGATTAGATTGACTAGTTTTCTGTGAGTATGGTTTCAGTGTGTCTGCCCTCTGATGCCCTCTTGCAACACCTACCAACATACTTGGGTTTCTCTTACCTTGGGCGTGGGATATCTCTTCACGGCTGCTCCAGCAAAGCACAGCCTGCTGCTCCTTACCTTGGATGAGGGGTATCTCCTCACCACCCCTGTCACACCCCAAAGCCAGCAAGCTGTAGTGCCAAACACCCCTCACCTATCCTTCAGCCAGATAGGGGTGCAGCCTTGCACATCAGCAGACAAGCTGCTCAAAGCCATACTGAACCTATACATTCCAAAACACACTAGTGGACACAGCCAGTGCCTTTCAGAAAGACACGATCTAGCTCCACCTACCAGAACACACACACAAATCCCCCCAACCTGGAAACCATCACAAGGCATTGGTTCAATTCCAATCAGCAGAGGTAGACGCCATAGTTAAGAGGAACTATAGCCTTTCAACCAAGAAAGGGATCACAAACCCAGAAAACTAAACAAAACTAAATGACAGAGAAACATCCAGCAGATGAAGGAACGTTGCTAAAACCCAAAGGAATGAACAACAAAAATAAAGATATGAGACCTAGGTAACTTAAAAGCTCCAGGTATATATCTTCTCCCTGCCTGATCATAAACAAGCTCTCCCGACCACTAGTCAACCACAGCTTAATTCTTGTCACTTAGGAACACATAGATTGGCCCCACCCCATATCCACCAATGCCAGGCTAGTAAACAGACCACCCCAGCTCCATCCATGCCAGTTCAGCACACAGACCACCCCAGCTCCATCCATGTCAGGTCAGTTCAGACACCACCCCAGATCCATCAATGCCAGGTCAGCACACAGACCACCCCACCTCCATCCATGCCAGTCAGTACACAGACCACCCCAGGTCCATCCATGCCAGTCAGTACACAGACCACCCCAGGTCCATCCATGCCAGGTCAGCACACAGACCACCCCACCTCCAAATGCCAGATCAGCACACAGACCACCCCAGCTCCATCCATCCAGGTCAGCACTCAGACCACCCCAGCTCCACCGATGCCAGGTCAACACACAGACCACCCCACCTCCATCCATGCCAGTGCGCAGACCACCTCAGCTCCATCCATGCCAGGTCAGCACACAGACCACCGCAGCTCCATCCATGCCAGGTCAGCACACAGACCACCCCAGCTCCATCCATTCCAGGTCAGTACACACACCATCCCACCTCCAGATTTCCCACCTTGGGGACTTGGCAAATGGACTGAGAAACCCGAGGGAGTTAGACTTTGGAGGCCCTTGGGATTTGATTATAGAACTTCCACAGGACTAGGGAAACAGACTCATGGAGGGCACAAACAAAACCTTGTGCACACCAGGACCCAGGAGAAAGGCACAGTGACCCCACAAGAGACTGACCCAGACTTGCCCGAGAGTGCCCAGGGGCCTTCAGCAGAGGCGTGGGTCAGTTGTGGCCTCTGGCAGTGTCGGGGGCACTGGGACCTTTTGAAGGAGGTCTCCATTGTCTTCATTACCTCCACCATAGTTTGGTCTCAGGTAAGACAACAGAGAGGGCCACAGTCCCGCCCATCAACAGAAAGCTGTGTTGACAGGCATTTAATATTCATAAGGTCCAAGCATTTCTAAGTAAACAACAACTGATTTCCTGTAGTCTCCTAGGGGTGGTCATCAAAAAAGAATTCATAACTCGGTAGACCGTCACAAAGCCAATTTTAACAGGTACCTTTAACTCACACTTTAAAAATGTCACATGAAAAAATGTCAAATTGCTAAATATTAGGGAAGGGTGTTCGGTATCACCTCACACCAATCAGAATGGTGATTGTCAAGCACTCTACAAAGGTTAAATCTGCCCGATGCCATGAAGAAAAGGGAACCATCCACCTCCATTGCTGAAATGAAAATAGGGGAAAGCCACTATGGAGGAGAGCATGGACGTGCATCAATAATGAAAACGAGAATGAAATTAGAATATACCTCAAACCATACACAAATATAAACTTCAAAGAAGATAAAGGTCTAAACGTTGGACGGGTACTATGCAATTTTGAGGACAATATAGGGGGGACATGCTGCAACATCAATTCCACCAAGTGTGCCCAGAATAATGAAAAATGAACCAAAACTAAGAAAACAGGACTGAATTAACCTTAAAAGCATTTGCACAACAAAGGAACCCTAAATGAAAGAGAGACAGTGCTCAGAATGGAAAAAAATATTTGCAGACAAAGACGTCCATAAGGAATAAAGAAGATGGGGTACATAGACGATGAACCATCACTCAGCCATAACAAGCAGGAAAGAATGCCATGGGAGCCCTCAGGGAATAAAGCAGAGATGATCATAGCAAGTGAGGTGAGGGAGACAGGGAGGGATATTAGCATAAGATATCACTTGTAGCTGGGAACTAGAAATGGATACAGATGAACTTCTTTACCAAAGAGAAACAGTCTCACAGACTCAGAAAATAATCAATGGTCCCCAGAAAGAAAAAAAAAAAAACTGTGGGATAGGGAGTAATGAAGTGATTCATTCTAACATAGGGAGGCTAATATTATTTAAGAAACAACAACAACAACAACAATCCACCAGGAACCACTGTGTAGGAATGTATCCACTATGTACCCATCAGAAATCCTATTCAACACTGTAACATCCTATATCGGAAAAGAACCTGGAAGAGAAGATATACACATCTATGTACAAGTGAATCAAATTGCTGTCGATCCAAATAAAAACAAAAAACACCCACAACCTTGTCATTCAACTACATATGCCAAGTCAAATTAGGGAATAAAAGTACACAAAAGGAATCAGAAAGGCTGACTCTACTGTTCTGAGGCCATGGTGACCCGGATGTTGTTATATCCCTGGAGCCTGAGCTGGTTTTGGTCCCAAGCCTGGAGGGTCTCAGTGCAGATGGAGCTGGGAGCATGGGGCAGGAAATGTGACCCCACAATGGACCTGGAGTGCCTCCTTCCCTCTGCATGAGCATCCAATCTCCAGATGCAGGTGGAACCTCCTGCAGAGAAACCAAGCCTACGTCACCCAAGAATTGGTGGAGCCTCCAGGCTGGAACAGGTTTGCAAGGTCCCCTGGCCACTCTATGTCCCCTAGGCTGGGTTTCTACCTCCAGCCTCCATCCTTAGGGTCACCCCACCTACAGATGACAGCAACCTCTGCAGAGTGGTGTCCACAAACTGGGATGTGTCCTGGGGACCCTGGGTAAGGGGGAAGGAGAAATGAGACTCAAGCCTTGGCACATTCCACTCTAGCTGACAAACAGAGTTTTCCATGAACCTCAATGACTGAGGACCAGAATGGGGCAGGAAGCAATGTTGTTTCCTTAGAACCGTCTTCCAGAAAAACAACTTTAAACCTAATGCTGCTTGGCTCTTCATATTCACAAGGCCTGTGGGACTGTAAATGACCCCTCCCTTCCAGTCATGTCCCGGCATAGATCATCAGACAGGAATTCAAAACAGGGCCACCTTTCAAGAAAACAATATCAAGAGGTAAACTGTAGTCACTCTGTACAGTATCAAAAAGCACCTGAAAAGTTCGTCCAGCTCACTATGCATTCAGTTCAGTTGCTCAGCTGTGTCCTACTCTTTGCAATCCCATGGACTGCAGCACACCACTATGTATTAAATCCACGCAAATCAAAACTCCCATAAAAAATCCCCTCCCACAGGTCAGAGTGGCCACTGTCTAAAAATCTACAGAGAATAGGGGCTGCAGAGGATGGAGGCAAAAGGGGATTCTACTACACTCTCAGTGGGGATGTAAATGGGTACAGGAACTATCAAAACAAGCAAGGAGGTTCTTTTTCAACTAAACACTCGGAAACCACATGGCCCGACAATCCCATGTCTGGGCTCAGACCCAGAGAAAATCAGAATTCACAGTGACTCGTGCACCTTGTTTTCAGGACAGCTCGATTGGCAATGGCCAAGAACTAGAATTGTTGCTGGCCAAAATCCTGGCTTTCTCTGCCCAGTGAAGCGAAATAGAAAATACGGAGACAAGAGTCTGAAGAAGATACGAAGGTGGCTTTTATTCTCAAGCCAGCAGAGAGGGGAACACAGTAGGATCATGCCTCAAGGACTGAGTACCCTCCCACCCCCCACCTATGAAGAGTCTAGGGGCTTATATAAGGGAAAGGCTCACAGTCAGGTGTCAGTGATGAGGAACAAAGTGAGTAGGATCTAGATCTCTTCCTCGTGCATGTTTTCAAAGACAGTCTTAGACTGAAGTCAATAACCCAGGAACTGACTCTGGCAGTTGGGGTGGCTCCGTGGCCTTCTTTCTGATATGTAAGTACAAGGGGAAGCATGTTGTAAGGGTAACCACTAGATAGGTGATGTATTTAGCATAGAGTCCAAGGAAAAAATGTTATTCATAGCTCCTGCAGAGTTAGGGGGCAGAAAAGCGAACTTAGTCACAGACATTCAGAGTTATGAGCAGTTTAAGTAAAAATACTAGGAATGTTCAGGCCTGCTCACTGTTTTCTTGATCTCCTTTGTTCTCAAAAAAGGGAAAGAATAAAATACTCATTTCTCTTTTTTTTCCTTTGCATGTATTCTCAGTCACTTTAGTCATGTCCAACACTTTGTGACCCCATGGACTGTAGCCTACCAGGCTCCTCTGTCCATGGGATTCTCCAGGCAAGAATACTAGAGTGGGTTGCCATGCCCTTCTCCAGGGGATCTCCCCACCCAGGGACTGAACCCACGTCTCCTGCATTGGCAGGTGGATTCTCTCCTGGCTGGGCCACCAGGGAGCCCTCCCTGCAACAAATTCAACGAAGTTATTCATCGACAGGAAAATGAAGTCAGAGTGGTGCACCTCTGCACTGGAATGCTGCCCAGCCCTGAATCACAACGGAATAATGCCAGTGGCAAGAGCGTGGATGGATAGAGTGAATACCGTACTAAGTAAGGGGAGGCCAACAGAGAAAGACAAATTACACAACGCGTCACTGACAGGTATCTTCTTGAAAATTAACGCAAATGTAGGCTATTACACAGTAGAAACAGACTCACAAACTCAGAAAACCAACTTATGATTATTAAAAAAGTTAGGGATGTGGGATAAATGAAGAGCTTGCAAGGAACAAATAGGCGTTAATATACATCAAACAGATAATCAGGAAAAACAGTGTTGAATAGCAAAGGGCAGCCTACTGTAGACACTGTACTCCTCTCTCTGGGGAAAATGAACCCAAAAAGGAATTGATAAATGTCCGTGTATCTCTGAATCCAGCTCCTGTACACTTGAAACAAACAGTATCAGAAATCAACCCTACTTCAAAATAAAACAACAATGAATGCACAGAAAAAGAAATTTACAGCAGGATCCTCTATGACCCACCCCCCAGAGTCATAGAAATAAAAGCAAAAATAAACAAATGGGACCTAATTAAACTTAAAAGCTTTTGCACAACGAAGAAAAGTATAAGCAAGGTGAAAAGACAGCCTTCAGAATGGGAGAAAATAATAGCAAACGAAGTTAACTGACAAAGAATTAATCTCAAAAATTACGCAAGCAGCTCCTACAGCTCAATTCCAGAAAAATAAATGACCCAATCAAAAAATGGGCCAAAGATCTAAACAGACATTTCTCCAAAGAAGACATATAGATAGCAAGCAAACACATGAAAAGATGCTCAACATCACTTATTTAAAAAATGCAAATTCAAACCACAATGAGGGTACCATCTCATGCTAGTCACAATGGCTGCTATCAAGAAGTTTACAAGCGATAAATGTTGGAGAGGGTGTGGAGAAAAGGCAATTCTCTTACACTGTCGGTGAGAATGCAAACTAGTGCAGCCACTATGGAGAACAGGGTGGAGATTTCTTAAAAAACTGGAAATAGAGCTGTCATACGACCCAGCAATACCACTGCCTGGCATACACACTGAGGGAAACCAGAACTAAAAGAGACATGAGTACCCCAATGTTCATCGCAGCACTGCTTACAATCGCCAGGACATGGAAGCAACCAAGATGTC
>NW_017213247.1:0-15788 GCF_001704415.2 Capra hircus | reverse complement strand
TGGAAAGCCTCGTGGGAAAGCCTCGAGGAAAAGCCACAGATCCCTTGATCCACGCGAAGGGAAGCGTGACACTGCTGCTACAGCTCGGGAGGAAAGCGCACGTGCATGCCCCCACTCGAGACGAGGACTGACTCCCCTGGGGAGACTCCAGAAGTACCCCAAGATCCATGTCAGCACTGGAGAGGAATCCTCAGGTCCGGCACCGACTCCACAAAGTCTTAGGCCCCGGCATCGACGGAGAGGAATCCGAGAGGCCCCCGAGCAACTCGCATGGGGACTGGCCTTTCCTGAGGCCACCAGAGCGGGTCCCTGAGGTCCCCGTCGTAAGTCGAGAGCACCTGCCGCAACTCGAGAAAATCCAGGAGGTTCTCCCTCCAGGCGAGATGAGGCCCATTTCCGCTGAGGCGTCTCGAGGCTAATCACACCTAACTCTGGAACTTCCAAAGGGTCCTTCACACCCTTGCTGCAACTCAAGAAGTTCCCCGACATACCCGTCTCCACTCGAGAGGAAGCACGAGAGTCCCGCCCACATCCAGAGGAGCCCCGTTTCCGCCTCCTAGCTCGAGAGGAGGGATCCTTTCCCTGCGTGGTGGGGAAAGAATTCCCGCGTTCCGTCGCATCTCAAGAGGAGGCGCTCTCCACAGGAAAGGCGAGAGGAACTCCAGGGTCGTGCCACCATTCCCAGAGTCCCCAGATGTCTCAGTCCATTCCAGGGAAACCTGTTTTCCCTGCACTGCCTCGACTTTCAAGCCGAGGATCGACTCACACCACGGTGGCACGTGGGACAGCCCTGTGGGAAAAGCCTCGAGGAAAGCCACAGATCCCTTGATCCACGCGAAGGGAAGCGCGACACTGCTGCTACAGCTCGGGAGGAAAGCGCACGTGCATGCCCCCACTCGAGACGAGGACTGACTCCCCTGGGGAGACTCCAGAAGTACCCCAAGATCCATGTCAGCACTGGAGAGGAATCCTCAGGTTCCGGCACCGACTCCACACAAGATCTTAGGCCCGGCATCGACGGGAGAGGAATCCGAGAGGCCCCGAGCAACTCGCATGGGGACTGGCCTTTCCTGAGGCCACCAGAGCGGGTCCCTGAGGTCCCCGTCGTAAGTCGAGAGCACCTGCCGCAACTCGAGAAAATCCAGGAGGTTCTCCCCTCCAGGCGAGATGAGGCCCATTTCCGCTGAGGCGTCTCGAGGCTAATCACACCTAAAACTCTGGAACTTCCAAAGGGTCCTTCACACCCTTGCTGCAACTCAAGAAGTTCCCCGACATACCCGTCTCCACTCGAGAGGAAGCACGAGAGTCCCGCCACATCCAGAGGAGCCCGTTTCCGCCTCTAGCTCGAGGAGGATCCTTTCCCTGCGTGGTCGGAAAGAATTCCCGGCGTTCCCGTCGCATCTCAAGAGGAGGCGCTCTCCACAGGAAAGGCGAGAGGAACTCCAGGGTCGTGCCACCATTCCCAGAGTCCCCCAGATGTCTCAGTCCATTCCAGGGAAAACTGTTTTCCTGCACTGCCTCGACTTTCAAGCCGAGGATCGACTCACACCACGGTGGCACGTGGGACAGCCCTGTGGGAAAGCCTCGTGGAAAGCCTCATGGGAAAGCCCAGGGAAAGCCACTGATCCCTTGATCCACGGGAGGGAAGCGTGACACTGCTGCTGCAGGGGAGGAAAGCGCACGTGCATGCCCCACTTGAGACGAGGACTGACTCCCTGGGGAGACTCCAGAAGTACCCCAAGATCCATGTCAGCACTGGAGAGGAATCCTCAGGTTCCGGCACCGTCTCCACACAAGGTTTAGGCCCCGGCATCGACGGAGAAAATCCCGAGAGGACCCGAGCAACTCGCATGGGGACTGGCCTTTCCTGAGGCCACCAGAGCGGGTCCCTGAGTCCCCGTCGTAAGTCGAGAGCACCTGCCGCAACTTGAGTACATCCAGGAGGTTTCTCCCTTCCAGGCGAGATGAGGCCCATTTCCGCTGAGGCTCTCGAGGCTAATCACACCTAACCTTTGGAACTTCCAAAGGACCCATCACACCCTTGCTGCAACTCAAGAAGTTCCCCGACATACCCGTCTCCACTCGAGGAGGAAGCACCAGAGACCCGCCCACATCCATAGGAGCCCCGTTTCCGCCTCCTAGCTCGAGAGGAGGGATCCTTTCCCTGCGTGGTCGGGAAAGAATTCCCGGCGTTCCTGTCGCATCTCAAGAGGAGGCGCTCTCCACAGGAAAGGCGAGAGGAACTCCAGGGTCGTGCCACCATTCCCAGAGTCCCCCAGATGTCTCAGTCCATTTCAGGGAAACCTGATTTCCCCTGCACTGCCTCGAATTTCTAGCCGAGGATCGACTCACACCACGATGGCACGTGGGACAGCCCTGTGGGAAAGCCTCGTGGGAAAGCCTCGGAGGGAAAGCCACAGATCCCTTGATCCACGCGAAGGGAAGCGTTGCACTGCTGCTACAGCTCGGGAGGAAAGCGCACGTTCATGCCCCCCACACAAGACGACGACTAACTCCCCTGGGGAGACTCCAGAAGTACCCCAAGATCCATGTCAGCACTGAAGAGGAAACCTCAGGTTCCAGGCACCGACTCCACACAGGGTCTTAGGCCCCGGCATCGACGGGAGAGGAATCTCGAGAGGCCCCCGAGCAACTTGCATGGGGACTGGCCTTTCCTGAGGCCACCAGAGCGGGTCCCTGAGGTCCCCGTAGTAAGTCAAGAGGCACCTGCCGCAACTCGAGAAAATCCAGGACGTTCTCCCTCCAGGCGAGATAGAGGCCCTTTTCCTCTGAGGCGTCTCGCAGGCTAACCATACCTAACATCTGGAACTTCCAAAGGTCCTTCACACCCTTGCTGCAACTCAAGAAGTTCTCCGACATACCTGACTCCACTCGAGAAGGAAGCACGAGAATCCGCCCACATCCAGAGGAGCCCCGTTTCCGACCTCATACCTCGAGGTCAGGTATCCTTTCCCTGCATGTTCGGGAAAGAATTCCCGGTGTTCCCGTCGCATCTCATGAGGAGGCGCTCTCCACAGGAAAGGCGGAGGAACTCCAGGTGTGCCACCATTCCAAGAGTCCCCCAGATATCTCAGTCTGCCGGGGTCCAGCCCCGCTGGATCCAGGGAATTCGACGGATGGACGGCGTTGTCGTGGAAAAGTCTTTTTTATTTATTAATGTAAGATTAGATTAAGAAATTATAGTGTAGTAAGAAGATTAACTGGAGGAAAAGGGCTGAATAGCTTGGTTTACGTGGAAGACCAATAAAATTCCAGACAAGGAATTTTCACCATCTACGTTGGGCCACCAGCCCCTGCTTGAATATCTAAGGGTGCCTCGCCTTAAGCTCCCTTTCGTGCAGGTCTTAACAGCCAGGCAAGTAAGTAGACCTGGCGAGCCTCCGCGCCCCTGGTGGAGATTCAGCCTGTAAGTTAAAGTAAAAAGCAGAGAGAAGGAAAGGGAGAGAAGAAGAAAGAGAGAAAAAGACACGGGGGGAGCCTGAGTCCCAAGAAACCAGGCCGAGAGACTAGTTCGAGAAAACTGGTCCGAGAAACTGCCCCATCCTTTATTGTTCATAAAGCCTTTTATACTTTTGATAAAACATGGAGTTCAATGGGTAAACACAAAAATTATGTAGCGTTCGCACCCCAGACTCTTTCTGTACATCATTTTGTATACAAAAGGTCTCTGGTGATTTACATTATCTTCTGGCCAAGAGCTTGTTAAACACTTTTTGGCTCTCTTCCTTAATGAATGTTAATTTTGTTTCCTCTGAAGTGTTTTTCTTTAATCTGCATTTCCTTAAAGCATTAAAGTTACATCTCTATAGAACAAAGGTGCAGTGGGTTATAACAAAGAAGGTACTTAACTCAAAGATCTAATGTTGCTAATACCAGGTCTACTACTTGTTTTTTTAATATACCAACTCTATCTAAAAATAAAGGATATGAAAATTTAGCAGCAAGCATTGACCCAAAAAAATGAAACTTTTAAATCAGTCCTATTATAAAGATTTTGACTCCTCGGATGCCCCTACATTCCTAGGATGCTTTAAGCTTCCTGTGCCTCCTGGGGAAAGGAGGCCTCAAACAATCACATGCCCAGCTGTACGAGTCCTGCAGGCAGGCTAGAAAGCATTCAGAGGGATTTTTGGATTGAAACACTCTTTCAAATGCAGAAGACTAAAGCCCTGAATTGACTTTTTCACAGAAAATGTCAGAAGAGTGGAAAAGCAGAGCAAAAAAGCCGGCAGATTTTTGTTGGGGTACGTGCGTAGGAACTTCCAGAGGGGTCCCTGAAGTCTGAACACACCATGCCTATGTCAGCTTTCTTCCTCATGACGTTATCACGGGTCGGGAGTCCTCATACTGGCTCCCAGCATCAGTCCAATTCAGAGGAACCTGTTTTCCCTGCACTGCCTCGACTTTCACGCTGAGGATCAACTCACACCACGGTGGCACGAGGGAAAGCCCTGTGAGAAAGCCTCGTGGGAAAGCCTCCAGGAAAGCCACAGATCCCTTGATCCACACGACGGGAAGCGTGACCCTGCTGCTACAGCTCGGGAGGAAAGCACACGTGCGTGCCCTCACTTGAGAGGAGGATTGACTCTCCAGGTGAGACTCCAGAAGAACCCCAATATCCATGTCAGCACTGCTGAGGAAACCTCAGGTTCCGGCCCCGAATCCACACAAGTTGTTCGGCCCGGCATCAACAGGAGAGTTATCAAGAGAAGCCCCCCAGCATCTGGCATGGGGACTGGACTTTGATGAAGCCACCAGAGCGGGTCCCTGAGGTCCCCGTCGTAAGTCGGGAGCACCTGCCGCAACTCGAGAAAATCCAGGAGGTTCTCCCCTCCAGGCGAGATGAGGCCCATTTCCAATGAGGTGTCTCGAGGCTAATTACATCTAATCTCTGGAACTTCCAAAGGGTCCTTCACACCCTTGCTGCAACTCAAGAAGTTCCCCGACATTCCCATCTCCACTCGAGAGGAAACACGAGGGTCCTGCCCACATCCAGAGTAGCCCCGTTTCATCCTCCTAGCTAGAGATGAGGGATCCTTTCCCTGCTTGGTCGGGAAGAACTTCCGGCATTCCCGTCGCATCTCAGGTGGAGGCGCTCTCCACAGGAAGGGAGAGAGGAACTCCATGGTCGTGCCACCATTCCAAGTGTCCCCAGATGTCTCAGTCCATTCCAGAGGATCTTGTTTTTACAGAGTGCTTAAACTTTCATGCCGAGGATCGCCTCACACCACGGTGGCACGGGGGAAAGCCCTGTGGGAAAGCCTCGTGGGAAATCCTCTAGGAAAAGCCTAGAGGAAAAGCCACAGATCCATTGATCCACGCGACGGGAAGCATGACACTGCTGCTACAGCTCGGGAGGAAAGAGCATGCACATGCCCCCACTCGAGACGAGGACTGATTCCCCTTGGGAGACTTCAGAAGTATCCCAAAAACATGTCAGCACTGGAGAGGAATACTCAGGTTCTGGCCCCCACTCCACCGAAGGTCTTGGGCCCCGGCATCTACCGGTGAGGAATCCCGAGAGGCCCTCTAGCAACTCGCATGGGGACTGGTCTTCCTAAGGCCAACAGAACGGGTCCCTGAGGTCCCCGTCGTAAGTCGAGAGCACCTGCCACAACTCGAGAAAATGAAGGAGATTCTCCCCTTCAGGCGAGATGAGGCCCATTTCCACTGAGACGTCTCGAGGCTAATCACACCTAACCTCTGGAACTTCCAAAGGGTCCTTCACACCCTTGTTGCAACTCAAGAAGATCCAGGAGAGACCCGTCGCCACTACATAGGAATCACCAGGGTACCACCCACATCCAGAGGAGCCCCAATTCCCCCTCCTAGCTCAATGTGAGGGATGCTTTCCCTGATTGGCCGGGAAAGAATTCCTGTCGTACCTGTCGCATCTCAAGAGGAGGCACGCTCCACAAGAAAGGTGAGAGGAACTCCAGGGTCGTTCCACCATTCCAAGAGTCCCCCAGATGTCTCAGTCCTTTCCAGAGGAACTTGTTTACCCTGCACTGCCTCGACGTTCACGCGGAGGACCGACTCACACGATGGTGGCACGTGGGACAGCCCTGTGGGAAAGCCTCGTGGGAAAGTCTCGTGGGAAAGCCTCGAGGGAAAACAAGAAACCCCTTGATCAACCCAACGGGAAAATTGACTCTGCTCCTAATGCTCGGGAGAAAAGCGCACGTGCATGCCCCCATTGGAGACGAAGATGACTCCCCTGTGGAGACTCCAGTAGTACCCCAAGATCCATGTCAGCACTGGAGAGGAAACCTCAGGTTCGGGCACCGACTCCAAACAAGGTCTTAGGCCCCGTCATCGACCGGAGAGGAATCCCGAGAGGCCCCTTAGCAACTCGCAAGTGGACTGGCATTTCCTGAGCGGACCAGAGCGGGTTACATAAGTCCTGGTCGTAACTGGAGAGCACCTGCTGAAACTCGAGAAAATCCAGGAGGTTCTCCCCTGCAGGCGAGATGAGGCCCATTTCTGCTGAGGCGTCTCGAGTCTAATCACACCTAACCTCTGGAACTTCCAAAGGGTCCTTCACACCCTTGCTGCAACTCAAGAAGTTCCCCGACATACCCGTCTCCACACGAGAGGAAGCACCAGAGACCCGCCCACATCCAGAGGAGCCCCGTTTCCGCCTCCTAGCTCGAGAGGAGGGATCCTTTCCCTGCGTAGTCAGGAAAGAATTCCTGGCGTTCCTGGCGCATCTCAAGAGGAGGCGCTCTCCACAGGAAAGGCGAGAGGAACTCCAGGGTCGTGCCACCATTCCCAGAGTCCCCCAGATGTCTCAGTCCATTCCAGGGAAACCTGATTTCCCTGCACTGCCTCGAATTTCTAGCCGAGGATCGACTCACACCACGATGGCACGTGGGACAGCCCTGTGGGAAAGCCTCGTGGGAAAGCCACGAGGGAAAGCCACAGATCCCTTGATCCAAGCGAAGGGAAGCGTGACAGTTCTGCTACAGCTCGGGAGGAAAGCGAACGTGCATGCCCCCACTCGAGACGAGGACTGACTCCCCTGGGGAGACTCCAGAAGTACCGCAAGATGCATGTCAGCACTGGAGAGGAATCCTCAGGTTCCGCACCGACTCCACACAAGGTCTTAGGCCCCGACGTCGAAGGGAGAGGAATCCCGAGAGGCCCCCGAGCAACTCGCATGGGGACTGGCCTTTCCTGAGGCCACCAGAGCGGGTCCCTGAGGTCCCCCGTCGTAAGTCAAGAGCACCTGCCGCAACTCGAGAAAATCCAGGAGGTTCTCCCCTCCAGGCGAGATGAGGCCCATTTCCGTTCAGGCGTCTCGAGGCTAATCACACCTAACCCCTGGAACTTCCAAAGGGTTCTTCACACCCTTGCTACAACTCTAGAAGTTCCCCAACATACCTGACTCCACTCGAGAGGAAGCACGAGAGTCCCGCCCACATCCAGAGGAGCTCCGTTTCCGCCTCGTACCACGCGGTCAGGTATCCTTTCCCTGTATGTTCCGGAAAGAATTCCCGGTGTTCCCGTCGCATCTCATGAGGAGGCGCTCTCCACAGGAAAGGCGAGAGAAACTCCAGTGTCGTGCCATCATTCCAAGAGTCCCCCAGATATCTCAGTGTGCCGGGGTCCAGCCCCGCTGGATCCAGGGAATTCGATGGATGGACGGCGTTGACGTGGAAAGTCTTGTGTATTTATTAATGTAAGATGAGATTAAGAAATTATAGGGTGTAAGAAGTTTAACTGGAGGAAAAAGGCTGAATAGCTAGGTTTACAAGGAAGGCCAATAAAATTCCCGACAAGGAATTTTCTGGCGGACTCTGGGAATGGTGGCACGACCCTCGAGTTCCTCTTGCCTTTCCTGTGGAGAGCGCCTCCTCTTGAGATGCGCTGGGAACGCCGGGAATTCTTTCCCGACCACGCAGGGAAAGGATCCCTCCTCTCGAGCTAGGAGGCGGAAACGGGGCTACTCTGGATGTGGGCGGGACTCTCGTGCTTCCTCTCGAGTGGAGACGGGTATGTCGGGGAACTTCTTGAGTTGCAGCAAGGGTATGAAGGACCCTTTGGAAGTTCCAGAGGTTAGGTGTGATTAGAATCGAGACGCCTCAGCGGAAATGGGCCTCATCTCGCCTGGAGGGGAGAACCTCCTGGATTTTCTCGAGTTGCGGCAGGTGCTCTCGACTTACGACGGGGACCTCAGGGACCCGCTCTGGTGGCCTCAGGAAAGGCCAGTCCCCATGCGAGTTGCTCGGGGGACTCTCGGGATTCCTCTCACCTCGATGCCGGGGCCTAAGATCTTGTGTGGAGTCGGTGCCGGAACCTGAGGATTCCTCTCCAGTGCTGACATGGATCTTGGGGTACTTCTGGAGTCTCCCCAGGGGAGTCAGTCCTCGTCTCGAGTGGGGGCATGCACGTGCGCTTTCCTCCGGAGCTGTAGCAGCAGTCTCACGCTTCCCTTCACGTATATCAAGGGATCTGTGGCATTCCCACGAGGCTTTCCCACAGGGCTGTCCCACGTGCCACCGGGGTGTGAGTCGATCCTCGGACTTGAAAGTCGAGGCAGTGCAGGAGAAAACAGGTTTCCCTGGAATGGACTGAGACATCTGGGGGACTCTGGGAATGGTGGCACGACCCTGGAGTTCCTCTCGCCTTTCCTGTGGAGAGCGCCTCCTCTTGAGATGCGACGGGAACGCCGGGAATTCTTTCCCCGACCACGCAGGGAAAGGATCCCTCCTCTCGAGCTAGGAGGCAGGAAATGGGGCTCCTCTGGATGTGGGCGGGACTCTCGTGCTTCCTCTCGAGTGGAGACGGGTATGTCGGGGAACTTCTTGAGTTGCAGCAAGGGTGTGAAGTACCCTTTGGAAGTTTCAGATGTTAGATGTGATTAGCCTCTAGACGCCTCAGCGGAAATGGGCCTCATCTCGCCTAGAGGGGAGAACCACCTGGATTTTCTCGAGTTGCGGCAGGTGCTCTCGACTAACGACGGGGACCTCAGGGATCCGCTATGGTGGCCTCAGGAAAGCCAGTCCACATGCGAGTTGCTCGGGGAGCCTCTCGGGATTGCTCTCCCGTCGATGCCGGGGCCTAAGACCTTGTGTGGAATCGGTGCCGGAACCTGAGGATTCCTCTCCAGTGTTGACATGGATCTTGGGGTACTTCTGGAGTCTACCCAGGGGAGGCAGTCCTCGTCTCGAGTGGGGGCATGCACGTGCGCTTTCCTCCCGAGATGTAGCAGCAGTGTCACGCTTCCCTTCGCGTGCATCAAGGGATTTGTGGCTTTCCCTCGAGGCTTTCCCATGAGGCTTTTCCCACGAGGCTTTCCCACAGGGCTGTCCCACGTGCCACCGTGGTGTGAGTCGATCCTCGGACTTTGAAAGTTCGAGGCAGTGCAGGGAAAACAGGTTTCCCTGGAAATGGACTGAGACATCTGGGGGACTCTGGGAATGGTGGCACGACCCTGGTAGTTCCTCTCGCCTTTCCTGTGGAGCAGCGCCTCCACTTGAGATGCGACGGGAACGTCGGGGAATTCTTTCCCGACCACGCAGGGAAAGGATCCCTCCTCTTGCAGCTAGGAGGCGGAAATGGGTCTCCTCTGGATGTGGGCGGGACTCTCGTGCTTCCTCTCGAGTGGAGACGGGTATGTCGGGGAACTTCTTGAGTTGCAGCAAGGGTGTGAAGAACCCTTTGTAAGTTCCAGAGGTTAGGTGTGATTAGCCTCGAGACGCCTCAGCGGAAATGGGCCTCACTCGCCTGGAGGGGAGAACCTCCTGGATTTTCTCGAGTTGCGGCAGGTGCTCTCGACTTACGACTGGGGACCTCTAGGGACCCGCTCTGGCTGGCCTCAGGAAAGGCCAGTCCCCATGCGAGTTGTCTCGGGGGCCTCTCGGGATTCCTCTCCCGTTCGATGCCGGGGCCTAAGACCTTGTGTGGAGTCGTGTTCCGAGACCTGAGTATTCTCTCCCAGTGCTGACATGGAACTTGGGGTACTATCTGGAGTCTCCCCAGGCGGAGTCAGTCCTCGTCTCGAGTGGGGGCATGCACGTGCGCATTTCCTCCCGAGCTGTAGCAGCAGTGTCACGGCTTCCCTTCAGCATGGATCAAGGGATCTGTGGCTTTCCCATTCCGAGGCTTTCCCACGAGGCTTTCCCACAGGGCTGTCCCACGTGCCACCGTGGTGTGAGTCGATCCTGCGGCTTGAAAGTCGAGGCAGTGCAGGGAAAACAGGTTTTCCCTGGAATGGACTGAGACATCTGGGTGACTCTGGGAATGGTGGTACGACCCTGGAGTTCCTCTCGCCTTTCCTGTGGAGAGCGACGCCTCTTGAGATGCGACGGGAACACCGGAATTCTGTCCCGACCACGCAGGGAAAGGATCTCTCCTCTCGAGCTAGGAGGTGGAAAATGGGGCTCCTCTGGAAGCGGGCGGGACTCTCGTGCTTCCTCTCGGAGAGGAGACGGGTATGTCGGGGAAATTCTTGAGTTGCAGCAAGGGTGTGAAGGACCCTTTTGAAGTGCCAGAATTTAGGGTTGATTAGCCTCGAGACGCCTCATCGGAAATGGGCTTCATCTCGCCTGGAGGGGAGAACCTCCTGGATTTTCTCGAGTTGCGGCAGGTGCTCTCGACTTACGACGGGGACCTCAGGGACCCGCTCTGATGGCCTCAGGAAAGGCCAGTCCCCATGCGAGTTGCACGGGGGCCTCTCGGGATTCCTCTCCCGTCGATGCCGGTGCCTAAGACCTTGTGTGGAGTTGCTGCCGGAACCTGAGGATTCCTATCCAGTGCTGACATGGATCTTGGGGTACTTCCGGAGTCTCCCCAGGGGAGTCAGTCCTCGTCTCTGAGTGTGGGCATGCACGTGTGATTTCCTCCCGAGCTGTAGCAGCAGTGTCACGCTTCCCTTCTCATGGATCAAGGGATCTGTGGCTTTCCCTCGAGGGTTTCCCAGGAGGCTTTCCCACGACGCTTTCCCACAGGGCTGTCCCAAGTGCGACCATGGTGTGAGTCGATCCTCGGCTTGAAAGTCGAGGCAGTGCAGGGAAAACACGTTTCCCTGGAATGGACTGAGACATCTGGGGACTCAGGGAATGGTGGCACGACCCTGGAGTTTCCTCTCGCCTTTTCCTGTAGAGAGCGCCTCCTCTTGAGATGCGACGGGAACGCCGTGAATTCTTTCCCGACCACGCAGGGTAAGGATCCCTCCTCTCGAGCTATGCGGCGGAAACGGGGCTCCTCTGGATGTGGGCGGAACTCTCGTGCTTCCGCTCGAGTGGAGACGGGTATGTCAGGGAACTTCTTGAGTTGCAGCAAGGGTGTGAAGGACCCTTTGAAAGTTCCAGAGGTTAGGTGTGATTAGCCTCAAGACGCCTCAGCGGAAATGGGCCTCATCTCGCCTGGAGAGGGAGAACCTCCTGGATTTTCTCGAATTGCGGCAGGTGCTCTCGACTTACGACGGGGACCTCAGGGACCCGCTCTGGTGGCCTCAGGAAAGGCCAGTCCCCTTGCCAGTTTTCTGTGGCCTCTCGGGATTCCTCTCCCGTCGTTGCGGGGCCTAAGACATTGTGTGGAGTCGGTTCCGGAACCTGAGGATTCCTCTCCAGTGCTGAAATGGATCTTGGGGAACTTCTGGACTCTCCCCAGTGGAGTCCAGTCCTCGTCTCGAGTGGGGGGCATACAAGTGCGCTTTACTCTCGAGCTGTAGCAGCTTTGTAGCGCTTTCCCTTCGCGTGGATAAAGGGATCTGTGGCTTTCCCTCGAGCTTTCCCACAGGCTGTCCCACGTGCCACCGTGGTGTGACTTCGATCTTCAGCTTGAAAGTCGAGGCAGTGCAGGGAAAACAGGTTTCCCTGGAATGGACTGAGATATCTGGGGGACTCTGGGAATGGTGGCACGACCCTGGAGTTCCTCTCGCCTTTCCTGTGGACAGCACCTCCTCTTTAGATGCGACAGGAACACTGGGAATTCTATCCCAACCACGCAGGGAAGGATCCCTCCTCTCGAGCTAGGAGGCGGTAACGGGGCTCCTCTGGATGTGGGCGGGAGTCTCGTGCTCCTCTCGATTGGAGACGGGTATGTCGGGGGAACTTCTTGAGTTGGCAGCAAGGGTGTGAAGGACCCTTTGGAAGTTCCAGAGGTTAGGTGTGATTAGCCACGAGAAGCCTCAGCGGAAATGGGCCTCATCTCGCCTGGAGGATGAGAACCTCCTGGATTTTCTCGAGTTGCGGCAGGTGCTCTCGACTTATGACGGGGACCTCAGGGACCCGCTCTGGTGGCCTCAGGAAAGGCCAGTCCCATGCCAGTTGCTCGGGGCCTCTCGGGATTCCTCTTCCGTCGATGCCGGGCCCTAAGATCTTGTGTGGAGTCGGTGCCGGAACCTGAGGATTCCTCTCCAGTGCTGAAATGGATCTTGGGGTATTTCTGGAGTCTCCCCAGGGGAGTCAGTCCTCGTCTCGAGTGGGGCATGCACGTGCCGCTTTCCTCCCGAGCTGTAGCAGCAGTGTCGCGCTTCCCTTCGCGTGTATAAATGGATCTGTGGCTTTCCCTCGAGGCTTTCCCTCGAGGCTTTCCCACGAGGATTTCCCACGAGGCTTTCCCAGGAGGCTTTCCCACAGGGCTGTCCCCAAGTGGCACCGTGGTGTGAGTCGACCCTCGGCTTGAAAGTCGAAACAGTGCAGGGAAAACAGGTTTCCCTTGAGGGACTTAGACATCTGGAGGACTCTATGAATGGTGGCACGACCCTGGAGTTCCTCTCGCCTTTCCCGTGGAATGTGCCGCCTCTTGAGATGCGACGGGAACGCGGGGAATTCTTTCCCGACATCGCAGGGAAAGGATCGCTCCTCTCGAGCTAGGAGGCAGAAACGGGGATCCTCTGGATGTGGGCGGGATGATTCGTGCTTCCTCTCGAGTGGAGACGGGTATGTAGGGGAACTTCCTGAGTTGCAGTAAGGGTGTGAAGGACCCTTTGGAAGTTCCAGAGTTAGGTGTGATTAGCCTTGAGACGCGTCAGCGGAAATGGGCTTCATCTCTCCTGGAGGGGAGAACCTCCTGGATTTTCTCGAGTTGCGGCAGGTGCTCTCACCTTACGACGGGGACTCAGGGACCCGCTCTGGTTGGCCTCAGGAAAGGCCAGTCCACCATCGCGAGTTGCTATTGGGCCTCTCGGGATTCCTCTCCCGTCGATGCCGGGGCCTAAGACCTTGTGTGGAGTCGAGTGCCTGGAACCTGAGGATTCCTCTCCAGTGCTGACATGGATCTTGGGGTACTTCTGGAGTCTCCCCAGGGGAGTCAGTCCTCGTCTCGAGTGGGGGAAGCACGGAAGCTTTTCCTCCCGAGCTGTAGCAGCAGTGTCACGCTTCCCTTCGCGTGGATCAAGGTTATCTAGGGCTTTCCCTCGAGGCTTTCCCACGAGGCTTTCCCAAGGGCTGTCCCACGTGCCACCGTGGTGTGAGTCGATCTCGGCTTGAAAGTCGAGGCAGTGCAGGGAAAACAGGTTTCCCTGGAATGGACTGAGGCATCTGGGGGACTCCTGGGAATGGTGGGCAGGACCCTGGAGTTCCTCTCGCCTTTGCCTGTGGAGAGTGCATCCTCTTGAGATGTGACGGGAACGCCGGGATTCTTTCCCGACCACGCAGGGAAAGGATCCCTCCTCTTGAGCTAGGAGGCGGAAACGGGGCTCCTCTGGATGTGGGCAAAACTCTAGTTGCTTCCTCTCGAGGGGAGACGGGTATGTCGGGGAACTTCTTGAGTTGGCAGCAAGGGTGTGAAGGACCCTTTGGAAAGTTCCAGTGATTAGCATGCGATTAGCCTCGAGACGCCTCAGCGGAAATGGGCCATCATCTCGCCTGGAGGGGAGAACCTCCTGGATTTTCCTCGAGTTGGCGGACAGGTGCTCTCGACTTACGGACGGGGACCTCAGGGACCCGCTACTGTGGCCTCAGGAAAGGCCAGTCCCCATGCGAGTTTCTCGGGGGCCTCTCGGCATTCCTCTCCCGTTGATGCCAGGGCTTAAGACCTTGCGTGGAGTCGGTGCTCGGAACATGAGGATTCCTCTCCAGTGCTGAGATGGATCTTGGGGTACCATCTGGAGTCTCCCAAAGGGAGTCAGTCCTCTGTCTCGAGTGGGGGTATGCACGTTCGCTTTCCTCCCGAGCTGTAGCACAGTGTCACTCTTCCCTTAGCGTGCATCAAGGGATCTGTGGCTTTCCCTCGAGGCTTTCCCCGAGGCTTTCCCACAGGGCTGTCCCTCGTGCCACCGTGGTGTGAGTCGATCCTCGGCTTGAAAGTCGAGGCAGTGCAGGGAAAACAGGTTTCCCTGGAATGGACTGAGACATCTGGGGGACTCAGGGAATGGTGGTACGACCCTGTAGTTCCTCTCGCCTTTCCTGAGGAGAGCGCCTCCCCTTGAGATGCGACGGGAACGCGCGGGAATTCTTTCCTGACCACCAGGGAAAGGATCCCTCCTCTCGAACTAGGAATGCGGAAACGGGCTCCTCTGGATGTGGGCGGGACTCTCGTGCTTCCTCTCGAGTGGAGACGGGTATGTCGGGGAACTTCTAGAGCTGCAGCAAGGGTGTGATGCACCCTTTGGAAGTTCCAGAGGATACATGGATTAGCCTCGAGACGCTTCAGCGGAAATGGGCCTCATCTCGCCTGGAGGGGAGTACCTCCTGGATTTCTCGAGTTGCGGCAGGTGCTCTCGACTTACTACGGGAACCTCAGGGATCCGCTCTGGTGGCTCAGGAAGCCCAGTCCCCATGCGAGTTGCTCGGGGCCTCTCGGGATTCCTCTCCCGTCAATGTCGTACCTAAGACCTTGTGTGGAGTCGGTGCCGGAACCTGAGGATTCCTCTCCAGTGCTGACATGGACCTTGGGTACTTATGGGGTCTCCCAGGGGAGTCAGTCCTCGTCTCGAGTGGGGGCATGCACGTGCGCTTTCCTCCCGAGCTGTAGCAGCAGTGTCACGCTTCCCTTCGCGAGGATCTAGGGATCTGTGGCTTTCTCTCGAGGCTTTCCCACCAGGCTTTCCAACGAGGCTTTCCCACAGGGCCACATGTCCCACGTCGGCACCGTTAGTGAACGTCCAATTCCTCGGCTGAAGATCTAACGAGGATAGGGCAGGAGAAAACATAAGTTTCCCTGGAGAAAATGGACAATCGAGAAGACAATTTTCTGGTAAGGACGGACTCTTGACAGGAAGAGAAAAACACACGATCCTCTCCGCCTCTCCTGTGGAGGACCGCCTCCTCTTCAGAAGCGAAACAAGAGAAAACGACCAAAACAGGACGAATCTCATTGAACAAGAACGACAACAGCCAAGCAAGGAAAGGAATCCTACCATTCTCGAGCAAAATATGAGGTAGGAAACGAAAGGCCCTCCCTTCTGATGGGCGACAGGACTTCTCATAGTGAACTATAGAAAAAAAAAAAAAAAAAAAGAAACATATTCGAAACCAACACAATGTTAGGAACGGGATACTGTCGGGGTAAACTTTCTTGAGGTTGCAGCTAGGTGTATGAAGGACCGTTTGGAAGTTCCAGAGGTTAGAGATGTGAATTAAGATCGAGACGCCTCAGGGAAACGGGCACTCACATACGCCTGGAAGGGAGGAAAACGCTCGCTGGATTTTCTCGAGTTGCGGCTAGTGTGCTCACTGACTTACGACAGGAGACCTCAGGGACCGCTCTGGTGGCCTCAGGAAGAAACCAAAACAAGAAAAGCCAGCTTCACCATGCGAGTGCTCGGGCATCGGTACGGAGATTTTCCTCTCCCGCGATGCCAGGGTTAACAGACG